>NW_026705660.1:0-277828 GCF_029867415.1 Vicia villosa | reverse complement strand
CATCTTGAAACTTGTCAAGTATGTTATCAAAGTTAGTAGGAAGATCTATGGTGAGTGAATGATGTACTCGGATTTAAATTCAATGGGGTTTATCAGAAGCTTGATAGAATCATAGCGACTACACGATAAAAACCTCCACAAGTCTTAAATCAACCGCATACAATTCTCTTCCATGTTTGATCTTTTTTTTTTTATTCGGGACACGAAATATTGCGCTATGTTAAGCAGATCGCCAAGTGATTTATGTAGAAATCACCCTACAACGAGGCCGGTCAAAACTTTATGTGCTAATGCATGCGAGAAGAACGATATGTAGATCGCCTTCCGAAAGCAATACCGCACGAAAAGAAAATAGGTAACGATCTAGTCTTTACTAAGAATCCATAAGAATTCTCAAAGTATTAAGACTTTCATCGATCAAAAGAAAAAAAAAGGAGAAGGAGAAGATAAAATGCATAAAGATAATCAACTCACACTATCATTAATATCATTCATCTAATATTATGGATTTGGTTCTTTCAAACCTATCAACATCCTAGATCCAATGATATTAATGAAGTGGAGGAAGAAGAATAAAATTCACAAAAGATAATCAACTCACACTATCATTAATATCATTCATCTAATATTATGGATTAGGTCATTTCAAACCTATCAACATCCTAGATCCAATGATATTAATGAAGTGGAGGAAGTAGGAAGCCAAAACAAGCATAAAAAAGGCAAAAAACACATTCTGCCTTACTGGAAATCGATTTACCTCTGTAGGAAATCGATTTCCTGAGTGCAGAGTTCAGTTTTGGGCGCAAAAAACAGAGTGGAAATCGATTTCCTTCTGTAGGAAATCGATTTCCTGCGCACAGTTTTCAAAAAACAGCATTATGAACTTTGAAACTTGATTTAGGCAAACATACAAACACCTTATGATCACATATCCATGGGAGCACGAATTTTCCATCAAATCACCATCAAATAGCACCAATATAGCATCAAAGATGCATTGAACACAAGCAACAAAGATCTACATCTTAGAATTGAGAAATTTACCAATTCTTGAATTAAAGTGTTGAAGTAGCTTCAAGAACAAGCACAAGGTGTAGATCCTTCAAGTATGGAGATGAACAATCAAAGAAAAGAGTGAAATGTAGGAGGCTTAGTTCAAAATTAGCAAGATTCAATGTGAACCTTACTAATCTTATGAAAATGAACTTTGGGTGAGGGTTTTGGAAAGGGTGAGAAATGAATTTGCAAGCAATTTTTTGGCTCTCCAAGCTTGAGAAATGAGAGAGTAGAGGGCTCTATTTATAGAGTTGGAGCAAGAGTAGTGGCAAATTGGTCTTTTTGTGTTTGGTGATTAACTTGTGTTTAATTGGTGATTAAAGTGGCAATTAAATGGTAAAAAGTGGTAAAATGGGGTTAAAGAGGGTTTAATGAATGAGCTAATTTTGATGAGGTGGAAAATTGATAAAATGATCAAATAAAAAGGTGCCAAAATGATGTCAAGCTTACCTCTTATATTTTTTTGAATTTTGCGCACAGGAAATCGATTTCCCACAGGGGTAAATCGATTTCCACCTTCAAAATTTTCAAAATTTGTTTTCTTGCACTGTTTTGATTTTTGCCCGATCTTTCACCTGTAAAATATAAACAAAAGAGACAAAACATACATTTTTGATTTTTTTGGTTAGTATAAACAAATAAAAGGCTATAAATGCTCGATAATTCCCCTCAGAGATAATCACAGTATCAAAGATAAAGCTCCACAATGGTGCTCTTGATTGATGATTGAATGCAATTGATGTATGATCTTAGGGTCAAAAATTGGGGTATGACAGATGCCCCTATTTAAGTTTCTTCGATTTGGAGATACGATGATTGGAAATCTTCGTTTTGACAAAATCGAAGAGACTTAAATATATAAAACACAATTTTTGAGCCTAAGATGCAATGCAATGTTAATGAATACATGTGATGATAATAAAGCATGACAACGCTGGGGAGTAACAAGTTATCCACTGGGGAAAACAAATGTCTTGCTATAACTCTGCTGGGGAAACAAACGTCTTAGAAGTTCCACTGGGGAAGGCAAGACTTTGTTGGAGAGACGGAACTTCGGTGGGAAAAGAAACTTCTCTGGGGAAAACACTTCGTGTCAGAGAGGTTATAGCATCCTCTTTCACTGGGGATGAGAAAAAAGGAACATCCTCTTTCACTGGGGATAAGAAAGTATGCATCCTGAATTAGAATGCCAATCTTCCGTTAACAGAAATCACACCATCGTACCACTGATGATTGAAGAGATGTACCGTCGTACCACTGACGATAACACATACCAACGTTCCACTGAAGGCATGAAGAAGAAATATACCACCGTACCACTGATGATATGAAGAGAGATATACCACCGTACCACTGATGATATGAAGGGAGTTATACCACCGTACCACTGATGATATGAAGGGAGTTATACCACCGTACCACTGATGATATGAAGAGATATATACATCGACGTTCCACTGACGATGAAGATAACAAAATACACCAACGTTCCACTGAAGGCATGAAAAAGAAATGTACCACCGTACCACTGATGATGACACATACCAACGTTCCACTGAAGGCATGAAGAAATATACCACCGTACCACTGATGATATGAAGAGATCTACCACCGTACCACTGATGATATCAAAAGAGATAATTCATCGACGTACCACTGACGATAACGCATACCAACGTCCCACTGAAGGTATTAAAGAGATATACATCGACGTACCACTGACGATGAAGATAACAAAATACACCAACGTTCCACTGAAGGTGAGCTACCAACGTCCCACTGGAGGTAGAAAGAGATGTATCGCCGTACCACTAACGATAACACATACCAACGTTCCACTGAAGGTATTGAAGAGAAATACATCGACGTACCACTGACGATGAAAATAACAAAATACACCAACGTTCCACTGAAGGTATTAAAGAGATATACATCGACGTACCACTGAAGGTAGAAAGAGATGTATCGCCGTACCACTAACGATAACACATACCAACGTTCCACTGAAGGTATTGAAGAGAAATACATCGACGTACCACTGACGATGAAGATAACAAAATACACCAACGTTCCACTGAAGGTGAACTACCAACGTTCCACTGAAGGTAGAAAGAGATGGTGTACGAAGATGACATAATCAAGCATGTCCCAGGCTGAACACCAAAGCAGAAACTGCTATCAATCTTTTGATGGCTTCAGAATATATGCTACCCAACACTAGGGAACATTGAAGCTGAGAGAACACCGTAGTTGATGTTCTAAACCAAACTCGAACCAGGCCAAAGGTATATTGAGTGTAATACGTTCTTCTGCATATGAATACATCAACATATCTATTCCTTGTGATGCACTCATGAATCAAAGTAAAAAATTCTTTTATAATTTTCAAAAGGATTTTGTTGAAATCAATTATCTCTTTGTTTCAAAAATTACTATCAACAATAAATGACATTTTGAGAGATATGAAAGAAATAAGATTGCCAATAAAAGCTAAAGGCTCAAACTTTTTTAATGGAATGGTAGTCTGCAAAAGGCAAGACCCCATAGATTATTACAAAGTTTGGAAAGTGGTAATTTTGTGGAAAAAGGTACATTGAAATGTAATGACCCCATCCTCTCTCTCAACTGGGAATTCCTGAGCAAAGGCTTCCGTTGAAAAGTGTCGAACTTCTTCATGATAAACAGATGACTGCTGATGATCAAGTCTTGTCTGAGGTAGTTACTTGCCATGAATCCCTAACTTTTGCCTGGATCGCCCTTTCGGGTTTTCAGTCCACCGGGTATTTTATTCTGTTTATGTCTCTAATTTTTGCCTGGATCGCCCTTTCGGGTTTTCAATCCACCGAGACGCTCTTTTTTGCCTAAGCCGCCCTTTCGAGTTTTCAACTTAGCGAGCTGTTCTTTTATTATTTAGGCGAAGTATTTCTTGACTACATCAGTATTCACGGGACGTGGGAGCTCTTCTCCATCCATAGTTGCAAGAATTAATGCCCCGCCAGAGAAGGCTTTCTTAACAACATATGGTCCTTCAAAATTAGGAGTCCACTTGCCCCTTGAATCGGAGGTGAAAGACAAGATCCTTTTGAGCACGAGGTCGCCTTCTCTGAATACACGAGGTCGAACCTTCTTATCAAATGCTTTCTTCATTCTTTTCTGGTATAACTGCCCATGGCATAAAGCCGTCATTCTCTTTTCTTCTATCAAATTCAATTGATCAAACCTGCTCTGACACCATTCAGCCTCAGATAATTTGGTTTCCATTAAAATTCTCAATGATGGAATCTCAACCTCAATAGGGAGCACTGCTTCCATGCCATAAAACAAAGAAAAGGGAGTTGCCCCTGTTGAAGTACGAACAGATGTACGGTACCCATGCAAAGCAAATGGGAGCATCTCATGCCAGTCCTTGTACGTAACAACCATCTTTTGCACAATTTTCTTAATGTTCTTATTTGCTGCTTCAACAGCTCCATTCATCTTTGGCCTATAAGGCGAAGAGTTGTGATGTTCAATCTTGAAGCTTTCACACAATTCTCTCATCATGCTATTGTTCAGATTCGAGCCATTATTAGTGATGATCTTGCTCGGTACACCATATCTGCAGATGATGTTGTTCTTGATAAATCTGACCACAACTTGCTTTGTCACATTAGCATATGAAGCAGCTTCTACCCACTTGGTGAAGTAATCGATTGCTACCAGGATGAATCGATGTCCATTCGAAGCCTTGGGTTCAATCATGCCAATCATATCAATACCCCACATAGAGAAAGGCCATGGAGAGGAAATAACATTGAGAAGTGTCGGAGGCACATGAATCTTGTCAGCATACACTTGACACTTGTGACACTTCTTTACAAACTTGTAGCAGTCAGATTCCATTGTCAACCAATAGTAACCTGCTCTAAGCATCTTTTTAGCCATCGAATGTCCATTGGCATGGGTACCAAAAGAACCTTCATGAATTTCATGCATCAACATGTCTGCTTCGTGCCTATCCACGCATCTGAGCAAGACCATGTCATAATTCCTTTTATACAACACATCAGCATTGATGAAGAAACTGCCAGCCAATCTCCTCAAAGTTTTCTTGTCTTTATTTGATGCCCCAAGTGGGTACTCTTGAGTCTGGAGGAAATGCTTAATATCGAAATACCAAGGCTTTTCATCTGTTGCTTCCTCAACTGCAAATACATGAGCAGGTCTATCGAGACGCCTGATTGTAATTTGAGGTTCCTCATTATGGAAATTCACTTTGTACATGGAAGACAACGTGGCTAAAGCATCGGCCATCTGATTCTCATCTCGAGGGATGTGGTGGAATTCAACTTTGTTGAAGAATGTCAATAACCTTCTGGCGTAATCTTTGTAAGGAATTAAACCAGGATGACGAGTTTCCCATTCTCCTTTAATCTGATTAATCACAAGCGCAGAGTCTCCATAAACATCAAGAATCTTAATTCTCAAATTAATGGCCTCTTCAAGTCCCATGATGCAAGCTTCATACTCAGCAATATTGTTTGTACAGTCAAAACATATCCTTGCAGTGAAAGGAACATGTGATCCATGTGGAGTGATGATAATGGCGCCAATCCCATGGCCATGAATATTAGAAGCTCCATCAAAAATCAAACCCCATTTGGATTCAGGATCTGGCCCTTCTTCTGGCAATGGTTCATCCCAATCTTGAGATCTCAAATACATTATATCTTCATCTGGGAAGTCCATCCTGATAGATTGATGATCATCAATTGGTTGGTGAACGAGGTACTCTGCCAACACACTTCCTTTCACAGCTTTCTGAGCTCGATATTCAATATCATATTCTGATAACAACATTTGCCAGCGAGCAATCCTTCCAGTTAATGCAGGTTTCTCAAATACATACTTAATTGGATCCATTTTGGAGATCAATAGGGTGGTGTGGTTCAACATATACTGTCTCAGTCGGCGAGCAGCCCACACCAAAGCACAGCAAGTTTTCTCAAGCAGCGAGTATCTTGTTTCGCACTCGGTAAACTTTTTGCTAAGGTAGTATATTGCATACTCTTTTCGACCAGACTCGTCATGCTGACCCAACACACATCCCATTGAATTTTCAAGTACTGTGAGGTACATAATCAAAGGTCTTCCCTCAACTGGAGGGAGCAAAATAGGAGGTTCAAGCAGATATTCTTTGATGTTGTCAAAAGCTTTCTGACAATCTTCATTCCACACACATCCCTGATTTTTCTTCAACAACTTGAAGATTGGCTCACAGGTAGCAGTCATATTGGAAATGAACCTGGAGATATAATTTAGACGTCCGAGGAAACCTCTCACTTGTTTCTCAGTCTTAGGTGCTGGCATTTCCTGAATTGCTTTGACTTTATCAGGATCTACTTCAATTCCTCTCTGACTGACAATGAAACCCAATAATTTTCCGGAACGGACACCAAAAGTGCATTTGTTTGGATTTAAGCGGAGACGATACTTTCTCAAACGCTGAAACAACTTTAACAGATCTTCCATGTGCCCCTCTTCTGATTGGGACTTGGAAATCATATCATCCACATAAACCTCAATTTCTTTGTGCATCATATCATGGAAAAGAGTAGTCATGGCCCTCTGATATGTCGCACCAGCATTCTTCAACCCAAAAGGCATCACTTTGTAACAGAATGTCCCCCATGGCATAATAAAGGTTGTCTTTTCCATGTCTTCAGGTGCCATCTTAATCTGGTTGTATCCTGAAAAACCATCCATAAAGGAGAAAACTTCAAACTTTGCAGTGCTATCTACCAGCATATCAATGTGAAGTAGAGGAAAATCATCTTTCGGACTGGCTTTGTTCAAATCTCTATAATCCACACACATGCGAACTTTTCCGTCTTTCTTCGGAACAGGCACAATATTGGCAATCCATTGAGGATATACAGAAGTGACAAGGAAACCTGCATCTATCTGCTTCAAGACCTCATTCTTAATCTTTTCTGCCATATCAGGATGACTCCTTCTTAACTTTTGCTTGACAGGAGGACATTTTGGTTTCAACGGCAAGCGATGCTCCACAATATCTGTGTCCAGTCCAGGCATATCTTGGTAGGACCACGCAAAAATATCAACATACTCTTTAAGAAGCTCTACCATCCTCTTCTTAACATCTTGACCAAGCAGTGCCCCAATCTTGACTTCCTTTTTATCCTCTTCAGAACCCACGTTGATGACTTCCAATGGCTCTTTATATGGCTTAATAGTGTCTTCCTCGTGCTCAAGCAGTCGGGAAATCTCATCAGGAATACATTCATCACTCTCTTCTTCCGCCTTATACACAGGACACTCGAAGTTAGGAGAGGGCGCAGGGTCATTACTTTCAACGGTTTTATTGATTAATCTGCACAAATGATTATTATTTCAGGAAAAGGAAAGATATATGCAAACATGTAATCGTGTAGATTATGGAAAGGAATGAAAACATTTTTTTAAGGTTTTTTGTGTTACCACTTTCCAGAAAAAGCAAAAAGATAAAAAGCATTTATATGCAGAAACAAAATGACTTTTATTGATGATTTTAATGTTTAAAACAAACAGAAAACAGCCCCAACAACTTCACTTTCATCTTGGGCAGAATGAAAGGATTTTGAAAAACATAAAAGCAAATTACTTTGAGACATGAGTACACTCAGGAATGTCACTGGTGATCCAGTTCTTAATCATCTTTCCATGGGTCACAAAGGTTGGCACCTTTGGCTCTGGTTCATCTTCAACAATAGCGTTCACCTCTGGAAGAGTTGGGTGTAAAAACCCAGCACTATGAAACATCTCTTGATAAGGACGAAAAGCAGATTCAGACTTCATCACAGACTTGTCTGAGGCAGAAAATCCCAGACCAGCTCTATTCCTGTTCTCTTGTAGACTCACCACTTGTCCCCAGACTCCTGAATGTCCATTCTGAACCACCAGTTGAGCATCTTTTAAGGAGGCAATGGAAGCTTCATCCTTTTTGATTTCATCATTAACAGACAGGGCTTGGAATGCAGTTCCAATGACCACTTCATCAGCTTCTATGGTACGGAATGAAGAGAGATGACTAATCAGCAAAGCTTGTTCTCCATTCACAACGACCATCTTTCCATCTTTCACAAATTTCAACTTTTGGTGAAGAGTTGAAGTAACTGCCCCAGCCTCATGGATCCACGGGCGTCCTAATAAGCAACTGTATGTCGGAAAAATATCCATCACTTGAAAAGTAATCTTGAAGATAAATGGTCCAATACTAATAGGCAAATCAACCTCTCCCACCACTGATTTCTTCGATCCATCAAAAGCCTTGACAATCACATTGCTAAATCTCATTGGTGTGCCACCATAAGACAGCTTAGCAAGAGTGGATTTTGGCATGACATTCAGAGATGATCCAGTATCAATCAACACATTAGACATTGAGTCCTCTTTGCAACTGACAGAGATATGCAAAGCCAAATTATGATTTCTTCCTTCCTCAGGCAAATCCTCATCACTGAAGCTCAGATTGTTACATGCAGTGATATTACTCACAACCCCATTAAACTGATCCAGCGTCACATCATGATCCACAAAGGCTTGATCAAGTATCTTCATTAAAGAATCCCTATGAGCAGGAGAACTCGCCAGCAGCTCCATTATAGAAATCTTGTACGGAGTGCGATGCAGTTGATCCACGATCTTATAATCACTCATCTTGATAAGCTTCAAAATCTCATCCATCTCCTTTCCTGAAGATGACCCAGCATTCACTTTTGTCACATCATTATTGTTCACAGGCACTTGAGTAGAATTCCTCTGGACATCCACAACTGTTTGGGGCTGAGTAAAAACTCGTCCACTTCTAGTCACTCTACTAACATCTGCTATATTCTCAACAGAAGACAGAGGCTTAATCTCAACTTCTTTTCCAGCTTCCAGCATGGTGGCATTGTATCTGTAAGGTACAGCTTTATCAGAACTATAAGGTACAGATCCAGGCAAACATATCACAAGAGGTTCTACAACAGCTTTGCTATAATAACCAATCTCTACACATTCCGGGATTTCAAAGCATGGTTCAATCACATTGACATCATCTTCATCTCTATCCCTCAGAATCTCAATGAGCCTTTGATCTATCATCTCTTGCAAATCTCTTTTCACAATGTAACACCCTCGAGGATTAACTGAACAAATCCTACAAGCAGCATGATTATGCTCATAATGACTATATTCACACAGAGTGGCATGCATCTCTACCAATGATCCTCTGATGTGTTCCACACGATAAATCTTATACTTCCCAGGGCATCCATGCACCATATTCACAGCAGACGCTTCATGAGTTGGCAACGGATTGTTCTTCACATTTGGGCCAATATCACGGAAAGAGAGCATTCCAGAACGGACCAATCTCTGAACTTCATTCTTCAGGGCCCAACAGTTTTCCAAATCATGCCCAGGAGCATTCTGATGAAAAGCACATGTGGCATCAGCCTTGTACCACCAAGGGAGTTTCTCTGGAACAGGGGGTGGTGACCTTGGTTGAACCAGCTTTTTATGAATTAGAGCAAGATACAGTTCAGTGTATGTCATAGGGATAGGATCAACATTAACTCGAGGATACGGATTCCGCCTTGCTGGTTGTTGATTAACAGGAGCTACAGGCACTGAATTCACAACAGGAATTACTGACGCCACTTGTTGAGATTGATTTCTGAATCGACTATTCCTCCCATGAGAAACAGCATTGGCATCTGACTCTTTCTTCTTCTGGAATGAAGAACCATACTTCTTCGCACCACCAGATGAATTGTCATTTCGAACCAAACGACCTTCTCGCACAGCTTCTTCCAATCTGACACCCATACCCACCATTTCGGTGAAGTCTACAGGAGCACTAGCAATCATCTTCTCATAATAAAACGGACCAAGAGTCTTCAGAAAAATCTTAGTCATCTCTTTTTCTTCCATCGGAGGAATCACTTGGGCGGCAACCTCACGCCATCTCTGAGCATATTCCTTGAAGGATTCCTTCTCTTTCTGCATCATAGCTCGCAATTGATCCCTATCAGGAGCCATGTCCACATTATACTTGTATTGCTTCACAAACGCTTCAACCAAGTCATTAAAAGTGTGGATATGGGTGCTATCAAGGCCCATATACCACTTAGAAGCAGCTCCAGTCAGACTGTCTTGGAAATAATGAATCAACAGACGTTGATCATCAGTGTGAGTGGACATCTTCCTTATATACATCACTAGATGTGCCTGAGGACAGGAATTTCCTTTGTACTTCTCAAATTCAGGCAGCTTGAACTTAGCAGGTACTTTCACATTGGGAACAAGGCAAAGATCATGCACATTCTTTCCAAATAGTTCTTTCCCACGCAAGGCTTTCATCTCTTTCTGCAGTTCCTCGAACTCATCTTGGAAACCATCCATTCTGTCATGAATTTCGCTTGGAGCAGCATCATAAATGGGCTCTGGGACAAAAGGACCAGTATGAACAATAGGAGAGGTGTTGACCATAACAGGAGTCAACGGACGAGTCATCTCAGGAACAGACAAATAACCTTCAGGCATGCCCCAGGGGTATCCATTAGGCATACGTTGCTGAGTAGCACCAACAGGAATAGCAGGAATGGTTGTGGCAGCAATTTCAGAAATCACAGTGGTCTGACCCTGAGCTTGGGCATTGGGAGGAGGAACTTGATTCTGATTCTGATTCTGAGCAGCCATCAATGTCTCAACCAGAGCAGTGAGACGATCCACACCAGATCTCAAAGTAACAACCTCTTCACGTAGCTCACGATTCTCTTGTTCAAGACCTTCCATCTTCTTCTTGCAGTTAGCTCGAGTATTATACCGGTGAGACAGCTTGATTCTGTATGAAGAACACTGAATAAGACCTCGGGAATACTCTCGGAAGCAAGACCAAAATGCAGAATGATGCATGAAATGCAATGCAAATGATTTTTATTATTATTGGTTTTCAAGGAACTTTAAGACATTGATTGTAAACATTATAAAAACAACATAAAACATAACAATATTCTTCATTAATAATGGGAAAGCATACAAAAGGATTCAAAGATCCAAAATTACAAAAATAAAGGAAAAGCTAGAAACTAGAAGGGAACACTTCTGATGAAGATCCAACTCCTCTCTGCAGCTTCCTACGGAGCTTCTCCAATTCATCTTCATAAAAGGCCTTCAAATGAGCATTCTCGACCATCAGCTTATCAGCAACTTCCTTCCATGCAACTGACTCTTCTTGTGGTCTCTTTCGCTTTTCACCATGTTGTTGAAGCAACTCTTCTTGATGACGAATCTGATCTTCCTTTTCCATCAACCAGCCATCTTGAATATCAAGCATTTCATCCTTTTCTTTCAAGTGTATTTTCAACTCTTTGTTCTCAAACTCCAAAGCATCTCTTTCCGCTCTCAACTTAGCCACGAGCTCTAGATGTTCTTCACTACTTTCAACAGGAGTAGTGGAAGACAATGGCGGAGTAACGAGTAGAGAAGGCTCCTCGAGTAAATAAGGCATCTGAAAAGTATGAGCTCTAGCTTGAACCCAATCAGTGTAGTCTTTGAGAGCAACACATTGTTTTGTTCCCAAATGTCTCTTCCTATCAACATGGTGCCAAGCACGCACAAACCGATTTCTCATATCCGAATTTCCATCTTGATTAAGATAAAAGATTCCTGACACAAGAATACTAGCGGGTCGTTCCTTCATAGGATAGCACAATTGACGCCTTGCAAGAATGGGGTTGTAGGTAATCCCTCCTTGTATACCAAGAAGAGGTACATTAGGGAATTCTCCACAACTATCAATAATCTCACCAATGTCATAAGCAGGATTGTACCAATGGATATTCCCATTAGTAAGAGGCATGATCTTCTGGGACCATGAGAGACCATCAGGATTGTTCAGAAAACTCTTAGCTTGAGGTAAGTGCGAAATAAACCACTTATAGAGCAACGGAGTGCAACAGTTGATAAGTCCACCTTTCTTATCATTCCTATGGTGAATGGAATGATAATTATCCCCAAGCAAAGTAGGCACGGGATTCCCAATCATGAAAATCCGAATAGCATTAACATCGACAAAGTTGTCAATGTTGGGAAAGAGTATCAAACGATAGATGAGCAAGGCCAAAAATGTCTCAAAAGCAATCATACTTCCTTTACTAGCCAACATAGAAGCCTTTCCAATCAAGAACTTAGAAGTCAACCCCCAAATTCCTCCTTTTTTGGTCATGTTTGCTTTTACATCTGATATTTTTAAATGAAGGAGTTCTGCTATCTCATCAACCTGAGGCTCTTTCTCCAAACCACTAAATGGTATGTCATTCGTAACCGGCAAACCAATCCAATAAGAATACTCCTCCAAAGTGGGCATAAGCTGATAATCAGGAAAGGTGAAACAATGATAAACCGGGTCATAAAACTGCACAAGAGTCTCAAGAATCCCTTTTTCCACTTTGGTCTTCAAGATAGAGATCAATTTCCCATAACGGCTTTTGAAGTTGTCAAGATTAGGAACCAAAGTTGCTAGCTCTTTCAATTCTTTTGCACTTGAATTTCTGAAAGTGTACTTCTTGATGCTTCTCTTTTGATCCATGGTACCTGTTATGTTTACAAAAAATGTCTCTAAGTTCCTTGAAAACCATTTGTGAATGTCATTTTTATGAATGCATGAATGCATGGTTTATGCATCAATCACAATCAAGAGCACACAAGATCACATCAAATCACACAAATATCAAACATTCCAGGTTCAAAGGTTCGACGTCACGAGCATGGAGCCATGGGTCTACCCATCCCACAAGGTGTGTTCTAAGGAATTTTGTACCTGCCAGTCGGGTTCTACAAAGGTTCCCAGAGTTTTCAATCTTCTATCGGATATTACCGGCACGCACAATTGCTCATGGGTGCCAATAATATGCCTAAAAAGACCTCGTCTGAGCGTAGCATCGCATGACAACAAGCTCAAATTGGTACTTGATCTTGTTTCTGCACTACATCCTAAAAAGGCTTAGATTGGTTAAAAGGGTTCTAGGTCATTCAGCTTCTACGGACACTCACTATTGAAAGTAATAGCGTTATCACGATGGTTCGTAACAACCTCTACTACCTTCCATGAGGCCTCCACTGATTGGGGTTCCACCATATGACGCTCATGGTAAGGATTGCTCCTGACATGCGACTATTGGTCTTACCACCTCCTATCTCAAGTTACTCACCAAAGTTCGGGTTAGAACTTTATCTCATCACAGAGGAACCATCGAGCACCAAAAAAGAAAAAAAAAGGTAAACAAACAAAGCACACAATAATATATACAGATAAAAACACACAGATAAACAAAAATAGGCTTAACACACTTAAAACTGACTCCCCAGTGAAGTCGCCATTTTTCTGTAGCGGGGAAAATCTGATATCGAAGCCATGGAATTGACTCGAATCAATATTTCGTTTGAAATCGCCACCGCGCTTTATTTTTTCAAAGGAAAAGGGAAAAGAACGAAAAACCCAAAGTTTTGTTTTTAAAACAAGAAAGAGAACTCAGGTTCGGGTGTTGATTATACAAGGGGAAGGTTTTAAGCACCCCTCATATCTGTGGTACTCCACAGGAACCTTTTTGAAAATCTGTGTTGTGTGTGTGCTAAAAAAGGGTTTGTTTTATATTTAAAATAAGCTCGGCAAAGCGTTAAGCTTTGTGCCTACATACCTTCTCGGTGCAATGGAGAAGTCAGAGCTAATGTAGTTCCGCTTAAAGGGAAAAACGTTTTACAACGAATAAACACTTTGTTGTCGTTAGAGAGAAATACTCAGCCATTGATCTTGAGCATGAGAACAAACAAGTTCTTTGCATCGCAAATGAAAGAAGGGCGCCAACTCGGATAAAATCAACGAGTATGCCACTAGCTCCCTCACGCGGAAAAGATCTCGTTATTATCAATCAATTTCAAAATCATGGGGTATAACCACTCGTTTCGACAATTAACGGTGTCTAAACTTTTGAAGAAAAGCCACTAAGGGCGAAAGATATTTTAAAAGAAAAGGTTTTGAAAAGATTTGCAAACATAAGAATATTTTGGAAAAAGGGAGAAGATTTTGAAAATTTAAGAATGGGAGGAGATGAAGAGGCTAACCTAATGCATAAAATACAAGCTAAGGAAAGAAACGGTCTAACCGAATAAGAAGCCAACACTTGACATTAAGAGCCAAGGTAGTTTTCCCATCCTTTGGATTTATCAATACCAACACATTAACACTTGGGGATCCAGATGAACTTATTGTCTTAGCGCCTTTTTTTCATTAAGCACATTAAGATTCTGACGAAAATTGGGCAGAGTAACGGCTGTTTTCGGGTAATATCCTTATATCAATGCCTTGGAATTAACCATCAAGGGCTTTCAAGGAAATACCTGCACACATAAACATACAACAGAACAATGCCAGACAGACAGAACAATCACAGGATAGTAACAGAATGAGTCCAGAGGTACTAGGTCCATAAGTCCGAATCTCCAAAGCGCTAGGGATAGTAACTGATAGTCCAAAGAAAGCCTTATGTATTTTTTAGATTTTTGTTATTTATTAGTGTTTTAGCGAAAAAAATAAAGTATGGTTCAAGTGGACAAAAGAAAAATAACAGAAGCATAAACATATGTCCAAGTGGACAAAGAGAAAATGACGGAAAGTAAATATGATGAAATGATAAAGTAAAGCGATAAAGCGAGGAATATAAAGAGCGGTAATATAAAGAGCGGTATAGTAAAGGTGCGGAAATTAAAGTTAGTTGTTAAGTGTTAAAGATAACCATCTTGAAACTTGTCAAGTATGTTATCAAAGTTAGTAGGAAGATCTATGGTGAGTGAATGATGTACTCGGATTTAAATTCAATGGGGTTTATCAGAAGCTTGATAGAATCATAGCGACTACACGATAAAAACCTCCACAAGTCTTAAATCAACCGCATACAATTCTCTTCCATGTTTGATCTTTTTTTTTTATTCGGGACACGAAATATTGCGCTATGTTAAGCAGATCGCCAAGTGATTTATGTAGAAATCACCCTACAACGAGGCCGGTCAAAACTTTATGTGCTAATGCATGCGAGAAGAACGATATGTAGATCGCATTCCGAAAGCAATACCGCACGAAAAGAAAATAGGTAACGATCTAGTCTTTACTAAGAATCCATAAGAATTCTCAAAGTATTAAGACTTTCATCGATCAAAAGAAAAAAAAAAAAGGAGAAGGAGAAGATAAAATGCATAAAGATAATCAACTCACACTATCATTAATATCATTCATCTAATATTATGGATTTGGTTCTTTCAAACCTATCAACATCCTAGATCCAATGATATTAATGAAGTGGATGAAGAAGAATAAAATTCACAAAAGATAATCAACTCACACTATCATTAATATCATTCATCTAATATTATGGATTAGGTCATTTCAAACCTATCAACATCCTAGATCCAATGATATTAATGAAGTGGAGGAAGTAGGAAGCCAAAACAAGCATAAAAAAGGCAAAAAACACATTCTGCCTTACTGGAAATCGATTTACCTCTGTAGGAAATCGATTTCCTGAGTGCAGAGTTCAGTTTTGGGCGCAAAAAACAGAGTGGAAATCGATTTCCTTCTGTAGGAAATCGATTTCCTGCGCACAGTTTTCAAAAAAACAGCATTATGAACTTTGAAACTTGATTTAGGCAAACATACAAACACCTTATGATCACATATCCATGGGAGCACGAATTTTCCATCAAATCACCATCAAATAGAACCAATATAGCATCAAAGATGCATTGAACACAAGCAACAAAGATCTACATCTTAGAATTGAGAAATTTACCAATTCTTGAATTAAAGTGTTGAAGTAGCTTCAAGAACAAGCACAAGGTGTAGATCCTTCAAGTATGGAGATGAACAATCAAAGAAAAGAGTGAAATGTAGGAGGCTTAGTTCAAAATTAGCAAGATTCAATGTGAACCTTACTAATCTTATGAAAATGAACTTTGGGTGAGGGTTTTGGAAAGGGTGAGAAATGAATTTGCAAGCAATTTTTTGGCTCTCCAAGCTTGAGAAATGAGAGAGTAGAGGGCTCTATTTATAGAGTTGGAGCAAGAGTAGTGGCAAATTGGTCTTTTTGTGTTTGGTGATTAACTTGTGTTTAATTGGTGATTAAAGTGGCAATTAAATGGTAAAAAGTGGTAAAATGGGGTTAAAGAGGGTTTAATGAATGAGCTAATTTTGATGAGGTGGAAAATTGATAAAATGATCAAATAAAAAGGTGCCAAAATGATGTCAAGCTTCCCTCTTATATTTTTTTGAATTTTGCGCACAGGAAATCGATTTCCCACAGGGGTAAATCGATTTCCACCTTCAAAATTTTCAAAAATTGTTTTCTTGCACTGTTTTGATTTTTGCCCGATCTTTCACCTGTAAAATATAAACAAAAGAGACAAAATATACATTTTTGATTTTTTTGGTTAGTATAAACAAATAAAAGGCTATAAATGCTCGATAATTCCCCTCAGAGATAATCACAGTATCAAAGATAAAGCTCCACAATGGTGCTCTTGATTGATGATTGAATGCAATTGATGTATGATCTTAGGGTCAAAAATTGGGGTATGACACCCAATAATCAAAATAAAATCCCGCCGAGAATACCCTATTGGTGTAATTTTTGAAATAGCAAAGAGGAATCTCAGAAGAGTCTTTGATACTCTCAGAATTGTTGAAAGTTCTGGGCTGAATGATGTTGCTATGCGAAAGTTCTGGAGAATCTTCCGAAGAAAAGCAGATGCTTGTTTTGAAGAACTTCAGGAAATTTGTGTAGAAATTGCTCCACGCCCTTGTGGAATTCTGAGGAGTTATGAAGACTTCTGGTTCAGTCGTCTCGGAGGGAGATATATCTTTAAAGAGAAGCTGTTCACTGATGAACTTGAAGAAGCAAAAATTGCTGCAGCAATGGAAGCTAACCCTTGCAGGGAGATTGTGGTCTGGAGACCTCAGTATCCAGTTCTGATTGGAGACTTCAAATCTCTGTTTGACTTTCTGAGGGAGAATCCTTCTGAAGAAGATCCTGATTTGGTCATCCCAGAAGTTGCTGATCCTCCAGAAGTTGAAGGTCCTTCTGCTCCAAGGAATCTGGCTGCCATTCTTCAGGCTCTTGAGAATGGAGATTCTGAGGTGCCTGCTGCAGAATATGGAGATGCTTATATGGAAGAAGCTGATGCTGAAGATCATCCTGCTGAAACTATTCCTGTTGAGGAAAATCAAGGTGATGATCTAACAATAGAAGCTGCGGTTCAGAATGCTATCCCTCTGAACAGAAGTTGTGAAGCTTCTTCTGATGAACCTTCTCGTTTCGTAAGGACTCTGGAAGTTATTCAGAAGAACCAGGCTGAGCTATCTTCTCGCATGGATGAGCAACGAACGATCAATGCTGAGTTCCGCACCTTCGTGGAGAGGCAGACTGAGAGCAACAATGGGATTCATGACATGCTGGCCAAGATCATGTCCAAGCTAGGGTCATCTTAGTCTTTGAGTCTTAGTTGTTTTCTTTGTTTGCTGCATCTGTTTTCTTAGCATCCCTCTTGTACTTGTGATAATTTCTCTTTGGCAATCAATGAAATTTATCTTTTCTTCTCTCATATTGTTTGTCTTGTTTTTCATCTGAATCTTTTATGTTTTTGATGTTATGACAAAAAGGGGGAGAAAATGTGATAAATGATCTGATTTATTTATCAGTTGCTGGGAGAAAGGCTCCACATTTCTAACAGAACTAGCAAGTTCTATGTCTTTGAGTGTTTTGCAGGAATTGAAGATCCTCTTTAAAGCTCAACATGAGAAGCAAAGACATGGGGAAAAGCAATTCTATATAGAAACAAGCTCATGGAAATTGAAGCAAGCTGAGTGCTACAAAGCTTCAAGATCAGAAGCAAGAAGGAAGAATGTTCTGATATTCTAACTCATTCTTATTCCTTATATCTTCTGATGCATGTTTTTAGTTATAAAATATGCTCTGTAACATTAATTGTTTTTGCTCTGATACATAATTATATGTTCTGATACATATTTTATGTTCTGATTCATTCATGCTGACTTTTGTCGTTTAGTTTGTTCTATAACATTTCAGGATGTAGAGATGCTCTGATGATGCTCTGGTACATTCAACAATGTTCTGATACAATCTAGCATGCAATGATTCAAGAAGAAATTCAAGTTCTGAAGCTGTCCTATGGAAGCAAGAATCAGAAGCTATGAATGTTCTGAAGATCTAAGCATATGTGAACGTCTCAACTGAAATGGAAAATACTCAGGGAAGCCTTTTATTTATAAATTTCTTCTAGTATTTATTTCAGGGGGAGATTATTTATCTCAGGGGGAGACATATTCACACACTATGTTTATATGCTTATGCTATAGCTGTGTAATTGTCTTTAGCCGTCTGATATTCTGATCGCAAATTCATATCATTTATGTATGTTTTTGTCATCATAAAAAAGGGGGAGATTGTTAGAACAAGATTTGTTCTGATCAATATTCTTAGTTTTGATGATAACAAGCATATGAATTTTGTATGAGATAATGTGGTACTCTAATACTATGCAATTTCCATTTCAGGAATTATATAAAGAGTATGCACAAAATCAGCGCAAGAAGCACTGACTCAGAAGGTTCAGCATGCAACATCAAAACATGGTCTGGCAAGACATCAGAAGATGGTCAAGCAGAATCAGAACATGGGTCTATGGAAGCATCAGAAGAACTTGAGATCAGAAGCAGAAGCACTAAAGTTCTCATGGTATCACGCTCAGAAGCACTTCAAGGTCAGAAGACAAGAAGATGCTCTGCACCAAGCTGTTTGACTCTGATGACATTCAAACGTTGTTTACACAAACATCAGATCAGAAGCAAGTACTAGACTGGTAGGCTACGCTGACTGACAAAAGGAACGTTGGAAGCTATTAAAGGCAACGTCAGTAGACACAGCGAAAACAAGGCTCGAGGTAGTTGACAAAAGAGTGAAACATTAAATGCAATGCTGTACGGATTACGCAAAGCATTAAATGCTCCCAACGGTCATCTTCTCAAGTGCCTATAAATATGAAGTTCTGATGAGAAGCTACGTTACGAATTCTGAATACAACTTACGAATTACAAACTCTGAACCAACTTGCAGAAACGCTGTCAAATTCAAAAGCTCTCAAACTTCATCATCAAACTCAATACATTGCTGTTGTAATATCTTAGTGAGATTTAAGCTTAAACTTAAGAGAAAATCACAGTTGTGATAATAGCTTTATAAGAAGCATTGTAACTCTTAGAATTTGTTTACATTAAGTTGTAAGAACTAGAGTGATCAGGTTGTTGATCAGTATACTCTAGAAAGTCTTAGAAGGTATCTAAGCAGATTGTTCCTAGAGTGATCAAGTTGTGATCAGGATACTCTAGAAGACTTAGCAGTTGGCTAAGTGGAAAACCATTGTAATCTCGTGTGATTAGTGGATTAAATCCTCAGGTGAGGTAAATCACTCCAAGGGGGTGGACTGGAGTAGTTTAGTTAACAACGAACCAGGATAAAAATCATTGTGCAAATAGTTTTTATCTTACAAGTTTTAAAGCTACACTTATTCAAACCCCCCCTTTCTAAGTGTTTTTCTATCCTTCATTAGACATTATAGGTGATCTATTTTCGTGCTATTGAAGATTGGAAAGATTAAATCAAATTTTGGCCAATTTGGAAAGATTGCACAATCAATTTCAATCAAGTTTAATCAAATCTCAAACATTGGAATTACATGATTTCTCTACAAATTTGTTGACCTAATGCAATCTCTATAAGTGTCTAAACTTGGTCAGAGAAAAAGAAGAGGTTTTGCAGCCAACAGAAGCCACAGTCGAGCGCTTAAAGTTGGAAGAAAATTGAAGTTCGAATTCAAGATTGCAGCCCCTCTCAAGGAGTTTTGAAGATTCTAACGCGTTCCTGGGGCACCCCTGAAGCCTTCCCAATCATCTTCGAGATTCAAAGCGTTCGGAATCGTGACCTATATAGCACGGTTTGCTCTTGTTTTCTTGATTTTCAATTCTAGCATTTTTACGCATCATAAACGAAATTTGATTGCACAATATTATTTTTTCATGATGTTTTCAAGCTATTGGTATAGTTTAATTGAAGCTTAGGTACGTATATGATGATTCACCATTGCTAGGTTTCCAAAGCTTCAAATTGGGAACCATGGATGTAAGCAAATTGGACATTAGTAATGGTCCATTAGATTCATATGGTTGCATAGATTCAATCTGGGCTGTTTGTTTGCGTTTATTGGTGACAATTGGCAGGTATTGCAAGAGGGTAATTTTGAGCCCAGAAAGAGGATCGACGAAGAAGATGAACAGTGTTGGCGCTGGTTTTGATTTGAATTTTTTTTCTAATTGTTTGCTTGTTTAAATTGATTCGTGGTCACTACATATACAGCGTAAACAAAATGGCTCAGTGGTAAGGCTGTATATCATGAAGTTTCACGTGTGAGGGAGGGGGTTCGATTCCCACTCTCAACATAATTTTGCCAATTTTTTCTTAGATTGATCCAGGCTATAGATCCAATGCGTCCATCAAGCAAAGGACTATCATGCGCCCTCATAGTACAACCGTTTGATCAGCCCAGCTACAGATCCAACGCGGCCAGCAAGGAGCCTCGCCATGGAACCTCCCAAGCCTCCCCACATAGGATCAAAGCGCTAAGTTTTCTATTTTTTTCTCTTTTATTTTCTTTATTTCTTTTTTAACAAAAAAAAAACTTTTTATTAATTCTTTTCAAAATCATTTTTTTTATATATAAAAATAACAAAACTCTTTTAATTAATAATTTTTTTTAGTAATTAATTAGAATAATTAATTAATAATTTTTAATTAGATTTTGATTTTAGAATAATTAGGGTAATTGGGTTTATAATTAGTTTATAATTTAAATTTTTTAGGTTAATAATTAATTAGGTTTATTATTAGTTTTAATTTTATTAATTAGGATAATTTAATAAATTAGGCTTAACTAATTTAATCAGGATTAGGGTTTTCTAATTAATTAGGTTCCCAACCAATAATTAATTAATTAAGGGCTTCGATCAACATAAGTAGGTTAGTTAAAATCGATTAATTTTAGACTCATAATTTAGGGTTAGCACCAACCTTAGTCTGGATTTTTAATCTGATTTCTATTAACAATGGTTAACTTTGCTCCGTGGTTAACTTTTTTCCCCATTTGGGGTTTGCCCTTTTTCGTGCTAATTTTTCATCTTTTGCCTAATTAATTATATTCTTGTATCTGCCCCAAAGCCTTGTAATAGTTTAGGTTTATTTTCTGCCTTTTAATTTTTTTCTGTCCACGGGTTTTTGGCTATGTAATCCCCCACCCGAAGCCTTGTAATAGCGTAGGACTTTATTTTCCGCATTTATATTTCTGCCATTATTATATTGCATGGTTAGTAATTTAGGGAGTGACAAGATAATCATTCAATCGCTAGCTAATCTTAACTCAAAGATAAATATTTGAACATAATCACGTGATTGATGCACCCACACACCTTTAAGGTAATCCCTCTTATTGCTGCCTTTCGATTAAAAATAGTCAAGTCCCTCAGATACGAGGATGCCTTAGCAAATGTTGCCCTCAGTTCATTATCATCATAAAAGATCATAAGTCCCTTCGATGTTGCCTACAAATATATGATCTTGTCCCTCGAGGTTGCCTACGATAAAATGATGATAGCCCCTTTCGATTACTAAGGTATCCTCACTGGTTGCCTAAATGACTATTATATCCTTCCCTGAGACTACCTGCCCTCTTTATGGTAGGGACAGTCTTATGGAGAACGATAATCTTTGATGACCCTTTTCAAATCCAATGAAAGGACTACCTGCCCTCTTTATGGTATGGATAGCCCTTTCAAACAAAAGTCTTAAAGAACAGAAAAATTAAACTTAGGGTATGTACTCTTAACTGCTTGCTCACATTCAAATCAAACTTTCAAATACTTTTCACACCTCCTTTTTCAAATCAATTCAAAAAGGCTACGCTTATTTACAAGCTAAAGTCCTTATTCAAATCTTTCCTATTCACACACTACTTTTTAAACATTTCAAACAGACAAGTGAGCTAAGCAATTAAGAGCCCATGGATAACCATGGATACAAAGGGTGCTTACACCTTCCCTTTGTATAACCTACCCCTCGAACTCAAATCTTTCAAAGGTCTTTCCTGTTCTTTTTGCCTTTCCAATTGGATAAAATAAAAGCCGGTGGCGACTCTTGCTATCCGCAACATTTTCAAAAAGTCAGTTCTCCCACCGTATTACACACGATCATCATCTGAAGATGAATATAGAACTTTGGCTATAGTAACTTGTGAATTACAATGGAACATGTATTTGTTGTGTGATCGGCAAGTCAAAAGCTCCAAATCATCGGTTCTTTTTTGTGATTGTCAAAGCGCCCTTCATATAATTACAAACTCGATTTTCTATGAAAGAACTAAACACCTCAAAATTGATTGTCATATTGTTTGAGAAAAGTTCCTTGCAGGTGTTATGAAGCTCATTCCCGTATCCTCCAATAGTTAACTAATTGATTTATTCACTAAACTTTTACTTCCAAAACCATATCAATACACTCATGTACAAGTTGAATTTGATAAATATTTACCAAAGTTCAACCTGTGAGAGGCTAGTAACTTATTTCGAAATTGGTTAAAAAGTACTTATAGTTAGTTAGAATTCTGTTTATAGTTAAGAAGTTTACTTGTATCTTAAATAACTAGTTCATAACAAACTCCTCTTGTTTTTTTTTCTGTGTAAGCACAAACTCCTCTTGTATATAAACAATATCATCCTTTGGTCAATACATGTGAATTCTCTCCATTTTCATGTTCATCTTCATATTCAATATCATGAGCATGTGTGAGAAGGTGACAAACCCTCTCAAATAAGAGGCACGATAGGGTCATAGTCCGAGAGTTACACTCACTAAGTCTAATTTCAAAAAGGGGAAATAGCTCGAAGCAACCGAGTAAACACCATTTTTCCCATGACGCCACCACCAAAGAACAATATAGTACCATGTAATAAAAGAGTGAAATTACTAACCAACTCATGTTCCTAAACAAAAGGGTTTTATCCTTCACCGCGAGTCTCAAATTATAATATCATCTTTCCATTGGCCAGTGTCGTCCACTTTCAAAATATGATTTAGGAACATTTGATAGAGCATGGAGAAGATGGTCTTCAAGGAACAATGACTAGGCCACATATCATATAAAAAGAGTTTAGTAGACCCGAATCGAACCCACCATTTTAGTCATTTTTTCCACAAAACAATTAGACTGAGCTGCAGGATCTAGACCAAGAAATACTATAAATAGAATTTTTTGAACTTTTTTTATTAAATCTAATGAAATTTTATCTATGTTAATCATTTACTTACCAACTTATTTTTGATTATGTTATATTTTCTATTTTTTTTCTTCATATTTCGTAGAATCTTCAAATAAAACTCGCAAATATTAAACATTAAAAAGTGGAGAAGAGTTCGTTCAAACTTGACCCTCAACTTATCAATCACCACTATAACATTTTATCATATTATGATACTCTTTGTAACTTTAAAAAATTTAATAAAATTAAAAAGTGTTGCCAACTACTATTTTTCTTAAGATAGCCAAGTATCTTTCCTTTTGCCAACGGATTATCTCTTTTTGTATTTGTTCCATTATTTTAGGCATTAATGGTATTTGCAAGATACCATGTTTCTCATAACTCATACTTCAAAAGTTACATGCAAATAATAGTATGGATTCTTTATAACAAATTGACATTCCAAAAAAGAAAGAGTGGGGTTGGATGACAGCAAAATTAAGTTGGAAATGTATGATACAAGATGCCATGAGTGTACTCATGCACTTTCCACTCGTCACGCCTTGTGTTTTTCTTTCTTTCTCCCCCCTTCATGTTCTCTTTCTTTAATCAAACGTGTTGTCCAATTAATGGACGATTGGCAACTAAATTAAGATTAAAATTGCATGTGTACTTCACGTCTTTGTTAGTCCAACTTATACATGAGCTGCCATTTAAAGAGTTAGTACCATATTTATTCATAAAGATATGTAGTCATATTTTTGAGACAAGAGCTTAGATCATCTCCAGCGGGAGTCATTTAGCATAGTTTGCCTGTGTGGAGTTTGAAAAAGTGTGGATTTACCATGTGGAAAGGAAATAATTTTGCCATTGGGGAACCATTGCTTCATCAAATAACGTAGCATTGCATTATTTCTTCTTAAAATAAGAATAAAAATATTAATATATAAGATAAAAGTGTAGAATTCAATATGAGTTGTTTAAGGTTGCACCATTAAAGTGAAAATTGAATGAGTTGCTTTAAAATAATGTGATTTAATGGACTCTATAAAGAATCCAAAAATCGGTTGCATCATTGGAAATGTTTTTATAAATATTAATATGAAATCATTTAATAGCATTAGCAATGTTATGGGTCGTATGTAAGGTCCGACAAAGGAAGAACTCAATTTCCATTTTAGATGGCGGAAGTAATCACAAATTTCGCCTTCAAAAGCATATTAGAATCATTCATTTCATAACTACCTCTGATCTTCGTTATAGAAACGATCAACGAAGAACTACTTCATAATTATTTCGAATCAACAAGAATCAAGAAGCGGAAAAAAAAGATAGATCGATCTTAGGGTTTAAAGATTCCGAAAAGGTCGATGGGATTCCTAACACGACTCTTCTGCTACCATAACAAATCACGTCATATTAAAACTACATGAAAAATGAGTTTTGCGATAGTTTTTAGTTGTTGTGATGGTTTAAACTGCCACAAAACTAGGGTTGCGACAATTTGTCAATCATTGCAAAAACGTGTGTCACCACCATATTGTGTGATAGTTTTGAAAATCGTCGCTCCAACCACCTTTACAATTATAGGCAAATATATATCCACAAATAACAAATTTGTCACAGTTTTAACCGTTATCAATTTTAATTGAATATTTACAACAAATATGAAACTGCTGCAATACTACATTTTTGTTTTAAATGTTTATTACGACAATTTTGAAATTCTCACATTGTGATAGTTAAAACCTTTGTCATTTTTTGTGTGAAACCTTGTACATATAATTTGTAGAGTTTAAAGGTAGTGCACTGACAGTGTAAACAAACTTTACACATACATCCAATCAAAATCCTTACACTTGCCATGTCATATTGATTTTTTAAAATTAAAATTGTGTTTTAATTGGATGCATGGTTGTGATTGGTTGACAGTGTAAAAATATTTTACACTGTCAGTGCTTATCCCTTTTTCTCTAATTTGTAACGCTTTAAACTGATGCTAATTTTAATATTAATATTTTTTGCAACAATTTTAATATTCAATATAAAATTAGTTTTTTTCTTCATATTTTGTTATTTAATATTTTTTAAACTATCATAAATAATATTTAAATAAATAAATAATTACAAAAACTATTATAATTCAAAACATTATCTATTTAAAAAATAAACATTTGTAACATAATTAATCCTCTTACAGTTTGCTATGCAAGCAAGACAAATAAAATAATCCTGCTTAAAGTACTTTACTTCTTATATTCAGCTTTTATAGGTAAGAATAATAGAAGAGAGAAATGCTCTTATGACATCTTCTATGAACTACTTCAACACCAACACACCATGCTTTATTGAGTACTTATAAAAATGCTTTAAGGATACACATAAACAAGCAGAGATGATAACAAAGATCAATCGATGCCACAATACCCAGTCCTGGGTTTTATCATACCTCTTAAGCATCTAGAAAGCACACAAATCAAGCAGGTGATATTCTCATTGATTATTTTAAAGCGTATTATTATATGAGAATTTTTAATAATTTACTATGGAAACAAAAAAAATGTTGAATAATGAGTACTTCATAGTTTTAAAGCCGGACTGGTTTGAGCATTATAGAATTTAAGCTTTAAAATTAGAGTTCATATTTTGAGGACTTTTTTAGCGCAACCCTAAAAAGGGACTAGTCTATATGGATCGTGGGTAATCCATTGAGCCTGTATAATTATAAATTTAAAAAATATATATATTAATATTTATATGTTTTAGTTCAAAATAGCATATTAATTTTTTTTTACCTCACTAAATTTTATTTCTATTCTATCCAATCTTTCTTTTTCAAATATTATATATTAATATACTTGACATTCTTTCATCGTATTGTATTAATTTTTCTGTTACGTTAAATATTAAAATATTATTTTATACAATTTAGACATATATTATATTTAGAAACACATTATAGTATTTATAAGAGATAATATAGTATTTAAAAATATATTAGGTTTAAAATAATATAATTTTTAATTTTCTTTATATTAAATATTATGAATTTTTATTTTAACTTTTTAAAATAAAAAAGCCCATTTAGGGCCGAGTAGCCCGAAGTCCATCTAGGACCGGGTTCGAGTAGTAATTCTCGAGCTCATATTTTACATGGCATTTTTGGCCCAATCCTAAAAAGCCCTGGGCCCGTCCGTTTAGGGCTGGATAGCCCATTTTGACAGCTCTTAAATACATGTTTATAATTGACAGCTATATCGTTGTTAGTGTAAAGTATCTCATAACTAAATATAAAATAATTCGACAATTGTATATTGTGGTTGCGTGTGTTGCGATTGCGGTTGTTGCGATATGTATTGCGGTCGTTTTAATCTGAACTTTAATTGAGTGGAGTTCAAAATACAACGTCGCAAAACTCTTAATGTTAAAGATTTTTAATTACATCATAAGTAAATTGAGATTTGGGTCCTTAAATTATGAGTTTTTGATGAAAATATTTGAAGCGACAAAATTGTCTTTTATTGCATTTCAGACTCTTGGATGATAGTTATGCATTTAAAGTCCTACTTTTTAATACATAAATTTAAGTGTCAAAATTATGGGTGACAAAATGGATGAATTGAATTGTTAATGGATTAATCAAAATAATTCATGGGTCAGTAGTCATTTATCCCCTGCAATATAGGCGTGCTTTGATTTACCCCTTTTAATTTTTTTAAAGACTTCCTTGAAATATTAAAATTCTAAGTCTTTTCGCCCCCTAGATGAAAAAATTACCCTGTAAAAAATTATTTTTATTTACCACCTTGATTTTTACAAGCTTAGGGCCCAAAATTATAGGGGTATTTACTTTTTTTTTTAAAGGCGAGTAAATCAAAACACGCCTATATTGCAATTGCAGGAGATAACTCACTATTAACCCATAATTCATTAGTCCATTAACAAATCACTAAAACTTCTTTAAAAATATCCAATCTCATTCATCCAATAACTATAAATATCATTAGTTAACGTCATTTTAATGGATGAATCCATCGATCCAAAAAATTAATTTAAATTTATTCATTTATTAGTTTAAATAATATTTTGTATATAAATTTTTTTTACGATTTCAAAAATAAAATCGATATTTTGTAATTCTGAAAAAAAAACCTAGTTTTCTTTTTTATTTGCGGGAAAAATTAATTTTTTATATCTTCGGGATTTTTTTTGTATTTAAAAAAAACTCGTTTTTTTCGTTTTAAAGGAAAAAATTGATTTTTTTTTCGTATTTCGAAAAAACTCGATTTTTTGTATTTTCGAAAAAATTGAGTTTTCATATTTCCCAAAAACATGTTTTCATATTTTTCAAAAAAATCAAATTTTTTGTGTTACCAAAAAAACTTAATTTTCTATATTTTCGAGAAAAAACCCGATTTTTTGCTTGATTTTTTTTATATTTCCAAAAAAACTTGATTTTTTCGCTTTTCCAAAAATCTAGGTTTTTCTTATTTATGAAAAAACACGTTTTTTTTTTGTTTTTCTGAAAAACTGACATTTTTCCGTTTTTTAATAAATTCTATTTTCATATTTATGAAAACACTATATTTTTTTGGTTTTTCGAAAAACTCTATTTATTCGTTTTTACGAGAAACTCGATTTTTTCATTTTTCCGAAAACTCGATTTTTCATATTTTTTGAAAAACTCTATTTGTCATTTTCCTGAAAAAGTCGATTTACCCGTTTTATGAAAAACTAGATTTTTCCGTTTTTCTAATTTTTTTCTTTTTTTTGTTTTTATGAAAAACTCGATTTTCATAAAAACAAAAAATCGGGAAAGATTGAAACTTAGAGCCCATATGGCCCAATTGATGCCATCCCTAACCTTAGTACTATCCACATCAGTACCAAAGCTGATGCAATTCCGATAGTTCCAAACACCATAAACGATTTCAGCCATGGCAAGCTTAAGCATCTATCTCAGCTCTAATAGATTTTCCTTTACAGTTTTGGATCACCCAGCTTAATTCCTCCTTCCACGGTCTAGGATCATGATGAACACCTATCCATTGCAAAACTTGCTTCCAAATCCTGCTTGTCTCACTGCAATCAAAGAGAACGTGATCAATGGTTTCCTCCTGCATACAAAAGCAGCAGTTGGAAAAACCCACCATACCATACCGAAACAACCTGCTTCTAGTAGCTAATTTGCCATGACAAGCCATCCAAAGTGTAGACAACGCGCGTGGTCTCGCACTATTACCACAAAAGAGTCTATACCACGGAACATGGACTTCATTAATCATCATTTGCTTGTAGGCATTTCTCGTTTTGAAAGCAGTCATGGTAGCCCAGTCCTGCACCCGCAATGCTTTCTCCCGTATTCTCAAGATAGCCTTGAATATCCAAGAGTGCTACACCTTTGCTTCCATAACCATGATGTCAATTCCAAAAAAAAAAACTTGATTTTTTTTTGTTTTTCTGAAAAACTCGATTTTTTCCGTTTTTCCTAAAAACTCATTTTTCTTTTTCCAAAAAACTCATTTTTTTCTGTTTTTCGAAAAAACTGTTTTTTTATATTTTTGAAAAACTAGATTTTTTGTTTTTCCCAAAAACTTGATTTTTTGTATATTCGAAAAAAATCAATTTTTTATTTGTGTAAAAAATATTTATTTTTTAAATGATTTAATGGATTTAAAATATATGATAAAAATAATTCATTGAATTATTAAAATATGTTGGATGAATTGGATCAATCAATATGTATAAATGGATGAATTATGTCTAATCCGTGAACTTTCTTTTTATTTGGTAGATAGATTTGATGAAATTTTTGATGGATTAATTTAATGGATTTTATGTTGATGAATTCAATTTCCACCTCTATGAAAGAGTGTCAAGCATATTATCTTTCTCGTTCATAAATTCTCTCCCCAAATCATGTTTTATTAACGGTAAAATGAGAAGAAAAAATTGAAACAAATATATTGAAGTTGACCAAAAATTAACATTAAAAAAAAAGTTATCCACCCAAACTTGTTACCCACACAAATCAAGAAACATCCATCGGCATAAAAGAATTAATTTGTGACAAAATCTTGATTAACATAATTAGAATCATCTTATTGAAGCCTAAAACCTTCGGCTTAACCATACCATCAGAAAACTTGAGTTCGGTGTCCATCATAGCCATCCTAGCCTACACACAAACCCAACATTATAAATAATAAATAAACTACATATACGTGACATATTTTTTTATAAACAAGATAGATTGATATTTTTTATAAACAAGATAGATACTCACTTGACGTCAATCAAACTGCCGAGAAGAAGATCAACAAAAAAAGTTTTGATAGTGCATAATTTCTAACATTATCACAAGTTGATTTGAAGTTTATCCCATGGCTACACGAGGAGCTTTTGAAGTATTATCCTTTATATACCATTATTTTATGATTTTTTTCATCAACTAAAACCTTTGGAGAAGTCAATGGGTTGGTGTCTTCCACACCACCAAAATCTTCACCGACAGTAAATGGGCTGGTGTCTTCCACACCACCAAAATCTTCACCGAGCATAAATGAGTTTTAGGTAGGAAACTTGAATGATTCATGCAGTACAGCTTTCATCAATATTATGAATAGAATATTCTGTTTCATACAAGGGTTCATGCTTGGTCACTGAAAAACAGAGCAGTTATAAGTCAATAATGTTTATGGAAAAATAAATTGCAACTCTAATTTTCTAATTTAAAAACAAGAGGTACACACAACATTAGCTAAGTTAGAGTATACTATGTTTTTGTTATCACATATTAAATCAAATAAGTATGGCATAGACTTTAACAGACAATAATTCTCACAATATATTTTGTGATTATAACTCTAAGCATTCAGAATTTTGTGGGGGAAAAATTAATTATGAGGTAAAATCTCTCCTACACCCCTAAATATACAAAAAGAAAGAATATGCATAACCATGCAAGGCCCACTACACTTCAAGTATACGACGGTGTAACAGTATTTTTTTAGTCTTTTTTTTTTTAAATAGCCAACTTGTCCCACTTTTTATAGTGGGGTTTAAAAAGTTAGGAAAATGTCAATTGTACAAGGATGGAAAAACAAAACATCTTTTTTCGTTTTTCTAAAAAGCTCGTTTTTTATTTTTTTTAAAAACTCGATTTTTTGTTTTCTCAAAAAACTTAATTTTTTTTGTTTTTGAAAAATTCAATTTTTCCGTTTTTTCAAAAAACTCGATATTTTTTTGTTTTTTCAAAAAACTTGATTTTTTTCGTTTTAAAAAAAACTCAATTTTTTTGTTTTTCCAAAAAAATCAATTCTTTTCATTTTTAAGAAAATCTCGATTTTTCATATTTTCGAAAAAACTTGATTTTTTTTTGTTTTTCGAAAAACTTGATTTTTTCTATTTTTCTGAAATACTCAATTATTTTGTTTTTATGAAAAAACTCAATTTTTTGTATATTCGAAAAATTCAATTTTTTATTTTCGAAAAAAATCATTTTTTTTAATTTTTGAAAAATAATTTATCTTTTAAATGATTTAATGGATTTAAAGTATATGATAAAAATAATCTATTGAATTATTAAAATATGTTGGATGAATTGGATTAATTCATGTATATAAATAGATGAATTATCCGTTAACTTTCTTTTTATTTGGTGGATAAATTGAATTGAATTTGTCTTAATAAATTCAATTATGAACTCTAGTCAAAATATCATTTCTCTTATTAGAATCTCCAACTACACGAGATCTTTTTATGAGAAAAAAGTTGTTTGAGGCTAATCTTGATTGTTATGAGATTATTTGCAACAATCATTTGTGAGTTTGTGGTGCTCACTGGTTGATGTCTGATCATTCGAATCTTAGAAATATTTTGCCTTTTACCGCAAAAATGTACTACATCAATAAAAATTGAAGTGATTAAATAAAATATATTTTGAAATTTCCTTGTTAAATTTACGGAACTTACAATTATAGGAACTAAAATTTAAGTGACCATATTTTAAAGGAAATTGCATAATAAAATCAAATATTTATTGAAAAACTCAAAAAGAAGCAAGCACATAGCTAGGCAAACTAGTTGAATCTTAAAGTAATATTAATTTTCTATATGTAAATATATTATAATATAGTTTTCTTAATAATGTTGGCCTATATTTTAAGTAATTGAGCAGTTAGTAGTAACACCTACTGAAAATTGTGGTCTACATTTTGGTGCCTTTCCGTCCAGGCAACATGATAGTGCCTCATTAATTAATTAAGAATAAAAGAAACATGGTCCAAGTATAACTATATCATGTATGCCAGCCTAAATAAAGGTTATACCTCACAAAATTTTAAATGAAAAAGTTTAATAAAACTCAATTTAATTATAACTATATTATTGTGATAATTTATTTACTAATATATATTCGTATAGGGTAAGTTTAAATTTTTTTTACATGAGTTTAATCTTTGTTTTTACAAAATTTTATCATATTTTTTATTTTAAAATATAATTGTTGGGATATCTTTTGAATGATTTTAATTTCATATTTCACCCTCAATTACTTTCTCTAATTCTCAGTCTGATTCTTTCATCTCCACACTCAATTACTCAATTATTCACCAACCTTGTGGTTTCAAGTTCTAACATTTGACATCAAGAGTCTGGTTGACTATCAATGGTGCAAACAAATGAAGGTGTTGTTTGACTATCAAGATGTCCTTGAAGTGATCAAGGACGGTGTGAATTCTCTTGTTGAAGGTGCAAATGTTGCACAACGAGCATCACAGAATGAAGAAAAGAAGAAAGATTTCAAGGTGCTGTTTTTAATCCATCAATGCGTTGATACGGATAATTTCGAGAAAGTTGGTGACTGTAAATCATCGAAGCAAACATGGGAAATCTCGGAGAAGGCATACACGGGGGCTGACAAGACGAAAATGGTGAGGTTACAAACTCATAAACGTCAGCATGAGTTGATTTTAACGGAGGAGAAGGAGACTGTTAACTATTCAACGACGATAATTACTCAGTTGGTGAATCAAGTAAAAGCATGTGGAGAAACGATTACGAAGTTGTATGTTGTCGCGAAAATCTCGCGTTCTTTAACGACAAGATTTAATAGCATAGTCGTAGCGATTGAAGAATTAGAGGGTCTTGCAACGATGAGCAAAGAGGAGTTGTAAAGCTTTCTTGAAGCACGTGAGTAGAAAATGGAGGAAAGAAATGTTGATAAGATAAATGGGGAGATAGATTTGCAAAGCCTGTTTCAATGAGAGAGACAAGAAGGTGAAGAGAAAGTGTCCCATCAGCAAAGGTAGAGGGAACTTTCAGAATTTTGGTGGAAGAGAGTCTCAAATTTACAAGAATTCAACATTCCAAAAGGATAAAAATAATGGTAATAGGGTTGCTGGATCAAGAAACTCTTGAGGTAGCAGTATAAGGGGTAGAGCTGGAAGAAGAATGGTTGACAAGAATAGTGTGCATTGCTATAATTTTCAAAAGTGTGGTCATTTTGCAAGAGAGTGTAATGCGAACAAGAAAGAACCTCAAGAATATGAAGCTAGAGTTTCTAGACAAGATTTCAATGATAAGAACACACTCTTGGTCATGACCACAAAGGGAGAATGCAGCAGAAACAAGTTACAAGACAATAGCAGTAGAAGGTTGAAAAATGCTGCAGAATTGAAGTGTTACTAGTTGCACAATTATGTCAACCTGTTACATATGGAAGAAAATGCAATGGTGACATTGAAGGAAGTAGTGCAGTGCAATGAACAATGATATTTACTCTCCGGATGTTCAACACATATGAAGGGGAGGAAAGATTGGTTTATTACAATGAGTCGTTCCATGAAGAACAAAATGAAGTTCGCGGATGATACCACTCTGGTGGCGGAAGGGGTTAGTGATGTATCGATCGAGAGAAGGGATGGTAGACATTCTTTGATAAAGGACGTGTTGTATATTCCTGGAATCAAGTGCAATCTTCTAAGTATTGGTAAATTACTTGAAAAGGGTTACAAGATTAATACGGAGAACAAGGATCTACGCGTTATGGATGCAAACAAGGTTTCGGTCCTAAAAGCTCCCATGGCTTTCAAGGTTGGGTTGAAGGTAATGAAGCATATGTGTCTTGCTTAAGCGGCTAGTCGAGAAAAGTGGATATTGCACTATTGGATTGGGCATCTTATCTTTTGAGGTCTCAATGCCTTGCAAAATAATGGAATAGTAACGAGGCTACCATTGATCAACACACCTGCTAATTTTGTCAAATGGTTGTCCATATACCAAATGGATATTAAATATGCATTTTTGAATGGACTGCTTGAAGAAGAGGTATATGTAAAACAACTTCCTGGTTTTGTTATGAAAAACAAAGAGTCAAAGTTATACAAATTGAAGAAAGCGTTGTACGGTTTAAAACAAGCTCCTAGAGCTTGGAACAAAAGGATAAATGGTTTCTTCAAGGAGATTGGCTTCAAGAAGCGTGTATCCGAACAAGGTGTGTATCTGAAGAAGGATACAAATGAAGGGTGATAATACTTTGTCTCTATGTAGATATTTTTTGATCACAGGCAGGGATAAAAAAATGAATTTCTAGGTTTAAGGGTGACCTTATGAAGGAATTTGAGATGACCGACCTTGGCCTCATGACATACATCCTTAGTATTGAGTTCTATAAGTCTAATAAGGGAATGCTCATGCACCAAAGAAGCTATGTGCTTGAGTTTTTTAAAGTATATTGGCTTCAAGAAGCGTGTATCCGAACAAGGTGTGTATGTGAAGAAGGATACAAATGAAGGGTGATAATACTTTTTCTCTATGTAGACAATTTTTGATTACGGGCAGCGATAAAAAATGAATTTCTAGGTTCAAGGGTGACCTTATGAAGGAATTTGAGATGACCGACCTTGGCCTCATGACATACATCCTTAGTATTGAGTTCTATAAGTCTAATAAGGGAATGCTCATGCACCAAAGAAGCTATGTGCTTGAGTTTTTGAAGAAGTTTGAAATGAAGGATTGTACTAAGACCGTTACTCCGGCTGAACCAAGGTTGCAGTTGTCGAAGAATGAGGATGAGAAAGATGTGAATCTAACTTAGTATAGAAGGCTGATTGGATCCTTGAGTTACTTGTGCAATACATGACTCGATTTGGTGTTATTATCAATATTGTGAGTAGATTCATGGAGAGACCGAAGGTGTCTCACTTGGCAGCAGTCAAGAAGATTCTAAGATACGTCAAAGGTTCTATTGGTTGCGGAATTATTTTCCCCGCAATGGACATGGGAAGAAAATGAAATTTGCTCGATTTTACTGATTCTAATTGGTGTGGAAATAAATATGATAAAAATTCTACAACTGGATACATTTATATGTTTGGTGAAACACAAATCTCATGGTGTTCGAAGAAGGAACCGGTAGTAGTACTCTCTTCTTGTGAGGCTGAGTACATTGTCGCTTCGTTGTGTGCGTGCCAAGCCATGTGGTTGATAAATTTTTTGAAGGAGCTAGGCAACAAAGAGGGTGACATAATAACGCTCATGGTTGATAACGTTTCCGCTATAAACCTTGCTAAGAACCTAATTAAACAGGAGAGGAGAAAGCATATTGAGATGAGGTTTCACTACTTGAGAGAACTTGTTAGTGAAGAAAGGTTGAGATTGAGGTATTTTAAAAGTGAAGACCAATTGGCCGATTTGTTGACCAAGGGAGTAACAATTGAAGTATTCAAGAGATTGATGAAGAACATGTGCATGGAAGACTTGGTGCACATGAGTTAAGGTGATGTGTTAATTGAAAAAAGATAATTCACGTGCATGTAATTGGTTGCACTTTTATGTCAACTGGGCACACATGTTTAAAATGTCAACCAGTTACACCTGTGTATTTTAAGTTAAAAACTAACTCAGTTGTGAAGTTTATCTGGCTGACATAATATGTCAACCGATTACACCTGAAGAATTTCAGCTTTTATTTTGTTTGATAATTGTACCTCATTTTGTATTTGTATAAATACCCATGGGGTATTTTGTGAATGATATTAATTCCATATTTTCACCCTGAATTACTCTCTCTAATTCTATCACACACACACACACACACACACACACACACACACACACACACACACACACACTCTCTCTCTCTCTCTCTCTCTATACACTTAATTACTCAATTATTCACCAACCTTGTGGTTCCAAGTTCTTAAAAGAATAAGGTCTTGGAGCAGTAGAGTAAGTTTCAAGTACAATGGATAAGGGGTGGCCTGCAAGGTTAATACTTTAATGCCCAGATCAGCCACTGAGTGAAATGTAGTATATAAGTGAGAACAAATTGAATATCTAAAATGGCCCGATTTGGTCTTTATATGGTATGAACAGTTAAAACCACTTGCGTGTGATTTGCTGCCTTGTGCAAATAACTGTTTGATTAGATATCAAAGGTGAGAGATACGATGGAGGGCGTGATTGATATCCTTCACAAAGATGAGAGTTCACATGTTCGTTGTGATTTCTCTTTTAGCGTTTTTTTATTAGGCCTTATTTGTAAACCTTGCAAACGGTCCACAATAGTTTCCCTTAAGCCATTGTTCTTAAGTAATATAACAAGGGATTTATAAGGGTTGCCTTTAGTCCGGGCTCTAGTGGAAGGAACCAAAAAAGTCTTGATGGGAGTTGATGTCTTTAGGAAAAGGTGCATTTAATTCCTTCCCCGTGAATAAAAATGTTTTTCAAGCACATCTCAACATGTGCCCCTATGTTGTTTTCACTTTCTAGTGTCAAGGTTCGCATTACTCACCTTCCCTAGGGAATATATAGGGAATTCTGGATTTATCATACTCTTCTTTTTGCCATCTATAACTCTTTGAAAGCTCTTCTCTCACTTTTTCAATTTTCCTTAACTCCACGTATTAGCCACTAATTCACACTTATAATATCTCTTATGGTAGAACATACAATATCCGAGTCATTGAGTTCATCTTCTCAAGGTAATATTTGAATCTGAACTTTCTTTTCTTTTCACACTTGCTTAATTTATTAGGGTTTCAATAGAGGAGAGCGATGATTTTTAGTTTTCTCTACTTCATGCTTTGGTGAGTTATATTTTTATAGACGACTTTTTGTTTGGTGCGAGGTTTGTCTTTGCATTGACCTTGTTCTTTTCTTTTAACTGTTTAATTTATGCATTGATAAACTTTTTTGACATGGACAACTTTCAACCTAGAACCTAGAAAGAGATAGGAGATAACTCTGCAGTGTGGGTGAACCAAGAGACGTTGGACACAATTTACACCTTTGTTGGTGAATATGGTTTAGATCATGCATTTACTGAAGTGCTCCCAGCTCAGACTGGGGAGTACTTCTTCCCGAAGAGGATAATATGATTTGCATCAAGTATGATTTGTGCGTCAATACTCTTCAAGAATTTCTGTTTTCTAAGATAGGTTTCTGCCTCCCCTTCAACAACTTTGAAGTGGGTGTTTTGAACCACATAGTAATCACTTCTTCACAATTTCATCGAATGAGTTGGGCTTATATTAAAGTCTTCAAGTATTGGTGCTAGTACAAAAAATATGTATTGTATTAGACCCTCTTCTTCCACCTTTTTAATGCCTAATGGAGTTTCGCTGATTTAGTTCGGGGCAGGGAGTGATGTCACTTAGACAAAGTACCAAGATGTTTGAGGTCTATTCAAAGAGTGTGAATCACTTTAAGGAGTGTTACTATTTTATTATCCCCATAACCAAGGTGGTTCATTCCAATATATGCAACCTATATTTTGAGTCGCCTCATGAATGTTTGGACAAGTTCTTTAAGTTATGGTGCTAGAGGCATTTCTTGGAAGATGATTTGTATCAAGAAGAAGTTTACATGAAGAGGAAATTGGTAGCCTTCTTTGAATATTTGGGCCATGTTGACACCATTGTTTCTTCGGGAGGAGTGTCAAAGAAGTGGTTTATAAAGAGACACTTGTTAATGGAGGCCACTTTGAAGGAGAGAAGGAAGAGCATCTTTTTTGAGTAATACATAAGACTTCCTCTTTTTTTTCTAGTTCTGTTTAGATGACCATTATTGTCCTATCTTTAACTATCTTTGATTTGGAGATACGATGAAGGACTATAATACAATAATCCAAATGGAAAGGATGCCTAGTGTCATCCACTTGCCTACGATTGTTGATGTTAGGTGGGTGTCATACCCCAAAATTTGCCCATACATTTTCTCCTATTTCAAATTCAAATCAAAACACAATGGCTCTGAAACTAGGGTTTGATTTATTCAAAAAAAAAATCAACAAATCAAAAGGTTTCTAAAAAGTCTTAGAACACTTCCATATCTTAAAAATTGAGGGAGATGTGCCTTGTCAAAATTGGTCGATTTTAAGGAACAAAATGTGAAGTAAAAGGCTCCAAAATGAATCTTTTTGCAAATACACCCAATCTTTCTTGGCTCAATCTTCATCCTCATAATATCTAATATTCAAAAACCAAATGCTACAAATTTATGAATTTTATTTGATTTTTATATGCATTTAAAAAGTGATATAAATCAAATATTCAAAGAAATATGGAAGAGATTTAATGTGGATTTGATTTCCAATCAAATTCAATCAAGCAAACACCATATTTTTTAACCAAATTCGTGCATATTTGGTATGGAGTGAGTATATCAAAATTTGGACAAAAAATAGAAAGATTATGAGACATATTGCAATCAAATTTCCAAAATTTGCAAATCAAGTTGCAAATGGATCCAAGCCCAGAGATTAAACCTAATTGATTCCTATACATAAGCATAAGGATTCCATACGCAAGGGAGAGAGAGCTGGCAGCCAAGAATTCACGTATCCGAAGAGAAAAAATCAAGAAAAAAGGCCAATTCGGATTCCAGATTTCAGAAGGATTTAGGCCAAGCACAAGGGTTTAATCGATCCCTGGAAGTCCATTGGAGGTATTGCAATACTCAGCATCGGTTAAAGCACTCAGAATTCCTCTCATTGTCACACGGTTTGCCCAAACTCTTTCAAAACTTAATTCTGCAAATTCGTTCATCATAAACATAATTGGATTGCATATTCATGTTTATACCTGTGTTTTCAAACTGTTTGACCCGTTAATTGCAAGGTTTGGTACACGAATCAAGGTATGCCATGGCTAGGGTTTACATTCGTGATTTTGGGGAATATGAGTTTTTCTTGATTTCAGACCAAATTAACGATCCCTCTGGATTCGGGAGATTGTTCACCGTCGATATGTGCTATTGTTTGGTGTTATTTGATGTTCATATGCAGGTTTGGCGGTTGAAGACATATGGCCATGCTTAAAAACCGTTGCCAAAAGATTCTAGGTTTCTGAAAATCTCAACGAAGAAGAAGAAACAGATGGCGCGCGTGTTCCTTTTTGAAAATATTGCTCTTTTTTAATTTCTTTTATTATTCTCGTTTGATCACACTAACAACAAAGGAGGACTGGCGTAGTGGAGGAAAGCAGCATCCTGAAGTCCTAAGTGCAAGGAAGCGAGTTCGATTCTCGTTGCATACTCTAAATTTTTGAAATATTTCTGGTATAAGTTTGCAGATAAATCCAGTGCGTTTCACGCTCACGTGTTCTTGGTGCACCCTCAAACCTGGGTCATCAGATCTCTCGCCAGTTAGATCCAACGCACCTGAGGGTGCTGGTCCACCATGGCCTATCGTGGAACAGCCACACGCAATCACAAGCTAAGCTTCCTAAATTTCTTTTTATTTTAATTATATAATACTATGTTTTTATTCATTTATCTTATTTATATATATTGTTTTTAAACCTTTTTTTTAAAATATTCCTTCTTTACAAAATTGTTCTTAATATTCTTTTTTCATAAAAAATAATAAAAATAGTCATTTTAATTAAACAATTTTATTTGATTTAAATATGGTGATTCAATAAATTAATTATAAATGCTTTTATTAATTGATAAAAAATATACATATTAGGTTTAGATATTTAGTCAAAACTTGTTTTTTTCCACCAATTTAATTAATTAGGTTGGAAAACCAATAATTAATTAATTAATTCGATTCTTATTTATTTATTCTATTAACCAGGGTTAACTTGTACCCTAATCAGGGTTTTCAAAGACCATGCCTACACTAAAAAAAAATCTTCTTCTTCTGTGCCTTTTTCAGGATTGTCTTTTCAAGCGCCTTCCGACTACGCGCCTCACACTCTATGAAGCTAAGTTCTAACTTCTCTTATTTGATTATTTTATTTACCTCTCATTTTATCTAATTAGGATTTGATTACCTTTGCCAATGAAATTCCTCTACACTCACGCCTTATTTGTTTCTTTGCTCATTCCTAATGGTCAGAGTCGATGCTTCTGGCAAACCCTTGCTATTAACCCTATCAGATCAAATGCGAAGCTAAGTCCTTATTCGTATTTTATTTCTTTTTGCCATTTTTCTTAAGTTAGGGTTAACTCTAAGTGTCAATGAATTAGCCATACACTCACTGTATTTTTGTTTGTCTGCCTTTTCAGGGTTCGTTGATCGCCAAAGCTACGAGTTTGGTAACCCTAAAACTTAATTTCAATAATTTATGCTTTAATTATTATTACTTATGTCAAACCCTATTAAGGGATCCGCTGGTTATAATTTCCCGCCCCCGTATTTTGTTATATTTGCGTGGTTAGTAATTTAGGGAGTGCAAGATTGTAATTAACCTAGAATCACTAATTTACAAGATAATATATTGAATTAACCACGTGATTGGTGCACACACGCACGCTTTTGGGTAACCCTCTCTGTTGCCTTGTTGCCTGTTGCCTGTTGCCTTGTTGCCTTGTGTTTTTTTGCAGAATAGCCAGTCCCTCGAATATGAGGATACCTCAGCCATGTTGCCTCGATAAAAGGTCATGAGACCCTAAAATGATGCTGCCTTCGATACACTAACATGACCTCGACCCTCGGAAGTTGCCCACGAAAAAGGCTGAGGTATCTTCTGGCTGCCTACGAAAAGGCTTATTCTGATCCTTACCTTAGACTACCTGCCCTTCTATGGCATGGGACAGTCTTATGGCAAAGGATATTTCGATGACCCTTCAATCTCCAAACGAAAGGCTTCCTGCCCTCTTATGGCAAGGATAGACCCTTTCATTATGAAAGGCTAAAAAGAGACCTATCATCTGAGTTTAAGGTAATTGCCCCTAATTGCCTTGCAATGCTTATCTTTAATATTCTTTCTCACAATTCTTCGAAAACTGGCTACGCTCATTTACGAGCTAAAGTCCACTTTTTTCTTTCATCTACTTTTTTCTAAAAACAAACGAGCAAGCAAAGCAATTAAGAGCCCATGGAAAACCATGGATGCAAAGGGTGCCTTACACCTTCCCTTTGCATAAATTACCCCCCGAACTTAGATTTCTTTAAAAAGGTTTTTTTCTGTTTCTTTTAGCCTTTCTGAATTTGTTTGGATAAAATAAAAGTCGGTGGCGACTCTTGCTTAACCGCGACATTTCGATCGATAAAAAGTCAGTTCACCGTATTACAGAACTGGCGACTCTGCTGGGGATTAAATTCGATAAAAGAGGGGTTACCTTAAAAGTTTAGGAATCACTTAAATGTTTTCTATTGTTTGCTTTGTTTGCTTTACTTTTGCAGGGCTGTTTTGGGTATTCTGCTGTGTGAAAGATCCTAACCCGGATCTGAGTACCTTAGGTAAATGGCATGAGATCAATGAGACTGCACAGCGTATACTGATGTGGTTGATTTGATGGCCGTCGTTAGTGTGACACATTGGTTTGTCCTGGTGTTCCTTGGGATCCGACCTGAGGAAATGCTTGGCTGCCGCGTGGTGTCATTAAGCACTAATTCGCCCTTAGAACCTTAGTCGAACTTGACTTTGGCCTTTTAGAAAGTAGCGAGATGGCTGGCTTTGGTTCCGACTGAAGTTGGTTGATACTCGAAGCTACACTCATATGGACTGGACTTTCAGGACCTTTTCGGTCGGCGATTTGATTGCCGAACTGAGATACGCGCCTTCGAGAAAGGTCAATGATATGAGCTCCCTAGAACCCGATCTTTATATAGGACAGGTTTGAACCAACTAAACTTCAGGGGGAGGGTACACACCTCTGGACCACGTGCAAGCCCTACCTTAAGGCAAAATTGTGTGACTTGCGTGACTTGTGTGACTTGCTTGTGTTTGCTACTAACTTTTGTTTCCTCGCAGGTTTTATTGAAAGGACTTGTTTGTCCTTACTATCTCACACTATGACTAATGAACTGCATTCGCATAACATCATGACATCATGACATCATAAGCATAACATGATCAACTAACCCTTTCAAGGATCTTAGGTATTTAGGGCGCACAATTTCAGGTGCTCTTATCAAGGTCTGAATACCTATCTAGGGGCAAGAGGATCTATTTTCCTCTAGCCATGTATCTTCAAAATTCAGAAGTATCCCGAATCAGAGGCGATGACCCACTCGATATGGTGAGCTCGATTCTCAAAGAAGGATGTTCAAAGACGAAATTCAGAATTCTTCAGACAAAGACGTGACCAAATCACTTTCTGATGTTGCTAACTAGATTCCTAAAGATCCTTGAAAGACATTGCATTTGCATTCATAAACATCGCGTAACAGGTTTCTTACAATAGGTCTCTCATCCTTCCTCGCTGTTTATTTCAGCATCATGAATCTCGAACAATCAGTTAAGGATCTCCAAGCTCAAAACACTGAGTTCCAAGCCTTGATTCTGAATTTGTCCAGGGGGCAAGAAGAGCTGAAAGCCATGCTGACTAAAAAGAAGAAGAAGAAGGGTAAGAAGACTCAAGTGAAAAAGCTTAGACCGATCTTGCAACTCAGGGATGCTGAAACCTCTGAAGACAGTGATGAGGATGAGCAAGATGATGATGCTAGTATCAAAACCGATGCAAAAAGTAACCACGATTCTGCCAAACTCTCTGAAGAAGAAGAGGACTATTACCACGAGGACGAACATCCCGATGACAAATACAAGATGTTAGAAGAGCGTCTGAAAAGTGTGGAAATTCAGAAGGTACCTGGGCTGGATTTTGAAGAGCTTGGCCTTGTGCCTGGGGTCGTTATTCCTCCAAAATTCAAAACTCCCGCCTTTGTTAAGTATGATGGAGTCTCTTGTCCTAAACTACACTTGAGGTCTTATGTAAGGAAGATTCAGCCTCACACTGCTGATAAGAGGCTCTGGATCCATTTCTTTCAGGAAAGCTTATCTGGAACTCAACTCGAATGGTATTATCAACTGGAAAGTACCAACATCCATACCTGGGAAGATTTAGTTGTTGCCTTCTATAAGCAATACCAATATAATTCCGATCTCGCACCAACTCGCATGCAACTACAAAGCATGTCTATGGGACCTAAGGAAAGTTTCAAGGAGTATGCTCAGAAATGGAGAGATCTAGCTGGAAGAGTCAAACCTTCCTTGGCCGACAGAGAGATGGTAGATATGTTCATGAATACACTGACTGGTCCTTTCTATAGTCATTTGCTGGGAAGTTCATCGTCTGGATTCACTGAGCTTATACTGACTGGAGAACGTGTTGAAAATGGTATCCGAAGCGGAAAAATTCAGGTGGCTACTTCTTCCGGTATTATAAAAAAGTCATACAATGGGAGGAATGAATCTAACACTGTTGGGGCAATTTTGGTCTCTAATCAAGCATCGATACAACAACAAAACAACCAACGTAAACAAAGCGCATCCAAAAGACAATTCACAAAGATCAACATGTCTTTGACTCAAGCGCTGCAACACTTGTTGAAAGCAGAGTTACTTATACAGATAGCTCCTCATCCAAATCCCAACACTTCCTCCCCTCGCTATAATCCCAACGCGAGGTGTGCATATCACTCCGATAGTCCTGGACATGACACTGACAACTGCTGGACATTGAAGAATAAGATCCAAGACATGATCGATGCCGGGGAAATCGAGTTCGATCCTCCTGCAACTCCTAACGTGATCACTGCTCCCATGCCTAATCACAACAAGAGTGCTAATACTGTGGATGGCTAGAAGGATGAACTTTTTTAGATCATTAGATTTACTTTCATTTGCGATTTCTTTTCCTGTTTGTTTAAACGTTGAAATTATGATAGACATTATCTGTTTTAATAATCATTATCAGTGCATTGCATATGTTTGTCTTGAATAAATTATTTCGCTATCACTCCTTTTAAATTATGTCGTTACTCTGCATATGTTTTGTGATACTCAACTCCTGCTAAGCTGTAAGCCTTTTAAGGGAGGATGACGAGAACGATACCGCAACCTCATATAGTATGCTTTTGAACAGACTATGCTGACGATGTACAGGCATTGTTTCAATTCCTAAACAGTGGAGATATAAGGATGTTAATCCCTCGTTAACCCCTTTGAGCCTAAGAAGTAGAAGTTTTCTTTCTTGTACTAATTAAAACCCTTGATCATAACCTGGGGCAGGGCAGTTCTCAGTTAATTTGGCTGTGCATTCTATTTTAAAAGAATCATTCAGTACACCTTTCAACAAAGGTTTCAATCATAAACGTTCAACCATACACATCAAAGAGGTGTTGGAGATGTCAATCAAAAGACAATGATGATTCATCAATCATCAAACAAGGCAGTCAATATCTTTCAAAAAAGAAAAAAATGAAAAAACATATATACAAAGAGAAGCCTGCTAAGTCAAAAAATCAAAAGATGACTTAGGCAAAAATCAAGGCATCCCGCTGACTGTAAGCTCAAAATAGACAGTTCAGGCAAAAGTTAGGGATATCAAAAAGATGGAAAAAAAAGAAGTCAATAAATTCTTGAACAACTCAAAGTTGTGACTACCAAAAGGAAGAAGTGACTGCCATCTCAAAAGCTCTCTTTGCTGGTGAACCATCATCATTATCAAAGGTGCAAATCCAAAAGTCTCTCGGAACCTGAATGCATAAGTTGAATTAATTGAGCTTAGGAATGAAGAACATCACGAAGAAGGGGATGGGTATGAATAAACTTTGAGCCTTTATCTTTTGTTTCTTAAAACCGTGAACCAAGCCACGTTACAACCCTTGAAAGTCCTAATTGAAGCATGGTTAGTTCGAAAGCATATTGTTACCAAAAGGGTATCCTGACTCCTTAAGGTTTACCAAAAATGCTGAGTTGATATTTCATTTTTACAAACATCACGCTTTTACAAACATCATGTTCTTACAAATGTCATGTTTTTACATCTCCTACTTTAATGTTTTTCAAAAAAACTCAAGACAAACGTATGCATTGCATCTCGTGAATACATTATTAGACATATTCTGCTACATAATTTCAAATGTTAGCAACAGAAAGAACTTGCAAAGGGTACATCTAATGACTGAAAGTTATCGCGACAGACAACATTACTCCAAGAAACAATGTCTCCTACGTATCCAAGGGGCATGACGCGTTCTTCCCAAATCAATCTGGGGCAATCCAGTCAAGATTCGAAGAATCTCTCAAAATGCCAAAAGTCAAAGGCATTTATCCCAAGTGGGACTTCAAACTATTCCCGACCAATCTGGGGCAACCAAGTCAAGATTCCAAGAATCTCTCAAAAGACAAACAGTCTGGGGCATCATCCTGAGTTCACAATTACTAGGGGCATGTCGCCTACAGTATACACTTCATAAAGTCCTCGCGAGGCGAATCTCTTCAAAGTCCCTACCAACAGGGGCAAACCTATGTAATTCCAGTTCAACATCTGGATCAATACTCAGTGGCATGTCCTGAATCGAGTAGTAAGTTACTATGATACTGGGGGCAATTTTCAAGACACCCACATCTCCCCACAGATCCAGGTTCATAAGATCATATCCCCACAAAGTAATCATTAAGAAGATATCTTCAAAAGTTCTCGTCCCAACGCAGATATAGATCCCCAATAGAGTTTACATCTTCAACACTGTCGTTTCTCCAACACTTTGCTCTTCGCCAACATGGCTTATTAATGTCTGTATTCCCAATCAGGGTACATCAAGTTGCTGATCCTCCCCAAGCAAGAATCACAAATCCCCAGCTGTACTTCTTCAAGACAAAATCAAATGACAAAATCACAATGATACAAAGACTTATTTTCTCAAAACACTCCAAAAGCACCAATCATACATCATATATTCATACATTGCATACATTACCTCATAAATAAATTCATACATAACATACAAGTTTCTCATTTATTTTGAGAGACTCGTCACATAAATACATACATCATGGCATTGCATGCTGCTAACTTTGTCTTTCAGGTAAGTTCCCAAGCAGACGAGTATCATCAACAAATCATTCCAATCAGATATACATTCCGGAAGCTCGAACCCCGGACATTCTGAAACATTCCAATCAGATGAACATTCTGGAAGCATGACCCCCAGACTTCTGAAACATTCCAATCAGATATACATTCCGGAAGCTCGCACCCCGGACATTCTGAAAATTCCAATCAGATATACATTCCGGAAGCTCGAACCCCGGACATTCTGAAAATTCCAATCAGATGAACATTCTGGAAGCGTGACCCCCAGACTTCTGAAACATTCCAATCAGATATACATTCCGGAAGCTCGAACCCCGGACATTCTGAAAATTCCAATCAGATGAACATTCTGGAAGCGTGACCCCCAGACTTCTGAAACATTCCAATCAGATATACATTCCGGAAGCTCGAACCCCGGACATTCTGAAAATTCCAATCATATGAACATTCTGGAAGCGTGACCCCCAGACTTCTGAAACATTCTTATAACTCCCATCTTTTGACACTCATTCAAGACACAATTCAGAAACAATCCAAGATCTAATTCAGTTACTACGAACGGTGCTGACACGATCAATCTCCAACAAATACTTCCCAGTGGATTCAGTCTAACGTACGACTCATCCTAAGTATATTCTTCAGATACGGTCTAACAACGACGTATTCTAATTCTCAGGTCTATCAAGCCGGATGGCATCTTGAATCCCATCTCCGACAAAAGTCCCTACTTCAGCTAGGGCAAATTTCTTGGTATTCTAGTGTTCAATCATCTTCCACCTTCAGATACCGACTGGCATACAAACCACTCTACATCTTCAGGTTTAAGATAATTGAACAGGGGCAGCTGTCATACCCCAAAATTTGCCCATACATTTTCTCCTATTTCAAATTCAAATCAAAACACAATGGCTCTGAAACTAGGGTTTGATTTATTCAAAAAAAAAATCAACAAATCAAAAGGTTTCTAAAAAGTCTTAGAACACTTCCATATCTTAAAAATTGAGGGAGATGTGCCTTGTCAAAATTGGTCGATTTTAAGGAACAAAATGTGAAGTAAAAGGCTCCAAAATGAATCTTTTTGCAAATACACCCAATCTTTCTTGGCTCAATCTTCATCCTCATAATATCTAATATTCAAAAACCAAATGCTACAAATTTATGAATTTTATTTGATTTTTATATGCATTTAAAAAGTGATATAAATCAAATATTCAAAGAAATATGGAAGAGATTTAATGTGGATTTGATTTCCAATCAAATTCAATCAAGCAAACACCATATTTTTTAACCAAATTCGTGCATATTTGGTATGGAGTGAGTATATCAAAATTTGGACAAAAAATAGAAAGATTATGAGACATATTGCAATCAAATTTCCAAAATTTGCAAATCAAGTTGCAAATGGATCCAAGCCCAGAGATTAAACCTAATTGATTCCTATACATAAGCATAAGGATTCCATACGCAAGGGAGAGAGAGCTGGCAGCCAAGAATTCACGTATCCGAAGAGAAAAAATCAAGAAAAAAGGCCAATTCGGATTCCAGATTTCAGAAGGATTTAGGCCAAGCACAAGGGTTTAATCGATCCCTGGAAGTCCATTGGAGGTATTGCAATACTCAGCATCGGTTAAAGCACTCAGAATTCCTCTCATTGTCACACGGTTTGCCCAAACTCTTTCAAAACTTAATTCTGCAAATTCGTTCATCATAAACATAATTGGATTGCATATTCATGTTTATACCTGTGTTTTCAAACTGTTTGACCCGTTAATTGCAAGGTTTGGTACACGAATCAAGGTATGCCATGGCTAGGGTTTACATTCGTGATTTTGGGGAATATGAGTTTTTCTTGATTTCAGACCAAATTAACGATCCCTCTGGATTCGGGAGATTGTTCACCGTCGATATGTGCTATTGTTTGGTGTTATTTGATGTTCATATGCAGGTTTGGCGGTTGAAGACATATGGCCATGCTTAAAAACCGTTGCCAAAAGATTCTAGGTTTCTGAAAATCTCAACGAAGAAGAAGAAACAGATGGCGCGCGTGTTCCTTTTTGAAAATATTGCTCTTTTTTAATTTCTTTTATTATTCTCGTTTGATCACACTAACAACAAAGGAGGACTGGCGTAGTGGAGGAAAGCAGCATCCTGAAGTCCTAAGTGCAAGGAAGCGAGTTCGATTCTCGTTGCATACTCTAAATTTTTGAAATATTTCTGGTATAAGTTTGCAGATAAATCCAGTGCGTTTCACGCTCACGTGTTCTTGGTGCACCCTCAAACCTGGGTCATCAGATCTCTCGCCAGTTAGATCCAACGCACCTGAGGGTGCTGGTCCACCATGGCCTATCGTGGAACAGCCACACGCAATCACAAGCTAAGCTTCCTAAATTTCTTTTTATTTTAATTATATAATACTATGTTTTTATTCATTTATCTTATTTATATATATTGTTTTTAAACCTTTTTTTTTAAATATTCCTTCTTTACAAAATTGTTCTTAATATTCTTTTTTCATAAAAAATAATAAAAATAGTCATTTTAATTAAACAATTTTATTTGATTTAAATATGGTGATTCAATAAATTAATTATAAATGCTTTTATTAATTGATAAAAAATATACATATTAGGTTTAGATATTTAGTCAAAACTTGTTTTTTTCCACCAATTTAATTAATTAGGTTGGAAAACCAATAATTAATTAATTAATTCGATTCTTATTTATTTATTCTATTAACCAGGGTTAACTTGTACCCTAATCAGGGTTTTCAAAGACCATGCCTACACTAAAAAAAAATCTTCTTCTTCTGTGCCTTTTTCAGGATTGTCTTTTCAAGCGCCTTCCGACTACGCGCCTCACACTCTATGAAGCTAAGTTCTAACTTCTCTTATTTGATTATTTTATTTACCTCTCATTTTATCTAATTAGGATTTGATTACCTTTGCCAATGAAATTCCTCTACACTCACGCCTTATTTGTTTCTTTGCTCATTCCTAATGGTCAGAGTCGATGCTTCTGGCAAACCCTTGCTATTAACCCTATCAGATCAAATGCGAAGCTAAGTCCTTATTCGTATTTTATTTCTTTTTGCCATTTTTCTTAAGTTAGGGTTAACTCTAAGTGTCAATGAATTAGCCATACACTCACTGTATTTTTGTTTGTCTGCCTTTTCAGGGTTCGTTGATCGCCAAAGCTACGAGTTTGGTAACCCTAAAACTTAATTTCAATAATTTATGCTTTAATTATTATTACTTATGTCAAACCCTATTAAGGGATCCGCTGGTTACAATTTCCCGCCCCCGTATTTTGTTATATTTGCGTGGTTAGTAATTTAGGGAGTGCAAGATTGTAATTAACCTAGAATCACTAATTTACAAGATAATATATTGAATTAACCACGTGATTGGTGCACACACGCACGCTTTTGGGTAACCCTCTCTGTTGCCTTGTTGCCTGTTGCCTGTTGCCTTGTTGCCTTGTGTTTTTTTGCAGAATAGCCAGTCCCTCGAATATGAGGATACCTCAGCCATGTTGCCTCGATAAAAGGTCATGAGACCCTAAAATGATGCTGCCTTCGATACACTAATATGACCTCGACCCTCGGAAGTTGCCCACGAAAAAGGCTGAGGTATCTTCTGGCTGCCTACGAAAAGGCTTATTCTGATCCTTACCTTAGACTACCTGCCCTTCTATGGCATGGGACAGTCTTATGGCAAAGGATATTTCGATGACCCTTCAATCTCCAAACGAAAGGCTTCCTGCCCTCTTATGGCAAGGATAGACCCTTTCATTATGAAAGGCTAAAAAGAGACCTATCATCTGAGTTTAAGGTAATTGCCCCTAATTGCCTTGCAATGCTTATCTTTAATATTCTTTCTCACAATTCTTCGAAAACTGGCTACGCTCATTTACGAGCTAAAGTCCACTTTTTTCTTTCATCTACTTTTTTCTAAAAACAAACGAGCAAGCAAAGCAATTAAGAGCCCATGGAAAACCATGGATGCAAAGGGTGCCTTACACCTTCCCTTTGCATAAATTACCCCCCGAACTTAGATTTCTTTAAAAAGGTTTTTTTCTGTTTCTTTTAGCCTTTCTGAATTTGTTTGGATAAAATAAAAGTCGGTGGCGACTCTTGCTTAACCGCGACATTTCGATCGATAAAAAGTCAGTTCACCGTATTACATTGGGATTCTTAAAGAATATGCGTATAGGATCCTTTACCAACCCGTTCATAGTTACTCTTTTTGTCCCGTTTTAAGTGGAAGTTTGAGATTCTTCAGATCGAGTCGTGGTAGAAATTACCTTATGTTCTTCACAGGTTGTAATTCGGGATCCTTGTTACTAGGCCTGTTGCTGGGGTGACTCATGAGGATGGGCCTTCTGATCAACATTGATCGCTCAAAGAAGAGTTGGGTTGTCTTGGTTCTGGTACAATTTCTCCTTTGCTTTTCGCCCGCCCTAGTCCTCTGATGGCTAAGGAGTTTGGATCCTCTATTTATGAGGAGGACTATACATATCTTTCATGCAAGTATGAGGTCTTTCATCAAGAGAAGTTGGTTGAATTGGCATATATGACTCGTTAGGTGTCATCTCTCTTGGCTTATGGTGCTGCAAAAAAAGGGAATATCTTATTTCCCAACCATCTTTAAAAGGATAAAGAAGTGATTTAGGAATGTTTCAACGCTCTTAAAATTGAGCGAGAATGGTACTTTGAGGAGCTTACTAGTACAAATAGCTTAGTGAGAGAGTAGGGACCAAAATGCATAATTTCAAACCCCTCACATATTAGCTAAGAGGGTGTGGTTACTTGTTCAAGAGAAGAAGGAGAAATATGAAGCTCCATTATCTTCTTGGTCGACTTTTTCAATAAATGAGACCACTTTTGCACAAATGAACCGGGAATTTGAATCTTCCTGTAAGAGAGTGGAGGACTTGGAGTTGTCTCTGAATAAGGACCAGGAAGGTTGGAAAATAGTTGAGAACAATCTTCAGGAGATGCATCATGTGAACCTTGATTTATATAAAGAGTATGTGAAGTTTGTGGAAGACACCTTCTCTATTTTGCAAGTTTCTTTTGAAAATGCCCTTCAACAAGTGGAATTATTTTATCCCAAGTTGCACATTTCTCGAGATCAAGTTTTTTCTAATCTGGAGATGATAGACGAGAAACCAGTCTTTGTTGGGGACGATCTAACCTCGTAATTTTTTTTCATCTGGGAAGAGTCTTCCTGGTGTAATATTTTTTGTAAATAGATCCCATTAATGTTGCTCTGGGGAATTTTCTCATTTGTTTACTTAACATTGTATTTACCTATTATAGCATTGCTTTAGTTTCTCGAGTTTGTTTCTTTGGGAGTTTGTTGATGTCTAAGGTTATGTGTAGTAGTTTTGTTGGACATTTTGTTGGGACTGTATGGGCCAAATGTCGACATCACTTTCTTATCCCCAAGTTTAACCTTGGTTTAAGGTTGACGTAGTGGGTACTCACCTCTGCATCTGGAGTGGCTAGCTATAAATAATGGAGAGGGACTAGATTATCTTTTTGTGGTTTGTTATTTTTGTACATGTGATTTTTTTGTGGGGTTTTGATTGATACGATCATACATTTGCAGAGTTTGCGACAACGCCTCTAATTTGTTTTCTATGGGTTTGATTGCTTTAGTCTCACACATGTGGCATGTGTGATCGCGACTTTACGTGTCTATAAATCTGATAACTGCAAGTGCACAGTCGTGTCGTGTAGTTTTAAAAGATATCGAATCCACAGGGACTATGAATCGATCTACCGTTATCTAAGGTTACTATGTAAAGCTAAGGCTACTAATATTTTGATTGTTTCTAAAGGGAATGTAATTGTTAATTTCTAAGAAATATAATAATAACGGATATCAGTATGTATTTCGTTTAACTTAGGTGATCCGAAGGTCTATTGGCTATTGTATTATTCGATTAAAGATCTTTATTAATTCTGTTGATTAAAAGTCCTCCTCTCAAACTCTCGCTCTGTTGATTTAGACTACTATCCTAACTCGTAATGTACGCTCTCGCCATCCCATTAGATTTAGAAAAGCTCTTTGAAAACAACATAGTTAATAAAATGCTTGCTTTATGAATTCGTTATCTACTCAAATCCCCTAGTCTCAAACTCTCGCTCTGTTGACTCGGTTCATGCTAGTATTCCCTAACGTACGCTTTTGCCATCCCGCGTCGGGTTTAAAAATATTTTTTGAAAGTAAATAATATCTAATTAGTTTTAATACGCTTTCGCCATCCTTAAAACTAATGTCTTATGTCTACTATCCAGTTAAGAATCTCAAACTCTCGCTCTATTGATTTTAACCTTAGTCGGCCTTAAAACCTCAAACTCTCGCTCTATTAATTTTAAGACTTTATTAATTAAATTAGACATAAAACCAAAAACAGTGATATTTAATAAAACATAATTAAGCCAATTTATTTCGGATCCCACGGTTAACTTACTTTACATACCGATATCTTAATTAATTAGCCAAACATATTGATACGGTTAAACATGCATAAATTTGTTCGGTTTATAATGAAAGGCATATTAAAAGGCATACAATATATCATGCAATTAAATAATATAAAGGCAATAAATAAATAACTTGAATAAAATTAATCTGAAATATATCTGGATCTTGGAGTACTCGAACTTCCGCCACAGATCGGCTGGATCGTTCTTCAGAAATTATTAGGCGTAAAATTTAAAGGCAAAGAAAATAAAAATAAATCTAACGTAAGGCTAGATCTATAAAAGGTTCACAACAATTTCCGGTGTAGAAATTGTTATGAGAAAAAGTAAGCAAATGAATAAAATGCGGAGAAAAATAAAATGCTTGAGAAACGAATTTGGCAGCACTTCGTTAGCAAAATTTCGGACCCGGAGAACTGAAGTATCAGCCTCCTTTTATAGGTGAGGTTCTGCAGTCTACGTTTTTTTGAAGATAGGGACTTCTTAACTTAGGACTCGGAGACGCACGTCTCCACTTTTTGGGGAGACCAAGTAACGGACTTGAGACATGCGTCTCAAGTGGAGAATCTTTAGGGAAGGTGGGAGACGGGCGTCTCCTATTGGTGACGTAGCAGGGAGACGTTGGAGATGGGCGTCTCCACGTGCTGAAGTGGTCATGTTTGGCTCCTTCGCGGGCTGGGCCTGCATCCTTGCATAATTGGGTCTTCTTTTACACCCCTTTATTACTCCAACACCTCTCTTTCATCTTTTAAGAATAAATAATAATGATTTTAGCTCCATTTCTTCTTCTTTTCACAGATAGTCTCGATATGAACTCAAAACCTGAAACATCGCAAATACTCGTGTAATATCATAATAAAACAATAAAATTAAAAGAAAATGCTAATAATACTTATGGATTTTAAGCTAAATATGCGATATAAAATCGTGTTATCAATTTGCGACAACACGTCTGATTTGTGCATATCATTTACAATCATAAAGAAGAGAATTTAGTGAAACTATATTCATTTATTTTGAAAAAGATAGTACTACATGAGTATAAGGTAATGGAAGATGCACCCTTTCTGGGTGCTTATTGAAGAGGCTACATTGATCTGCGTTGACTTCTCTTTGTCTTTCTTTTTTTGATAGTGTTTCAAGGCTTTATTTATCCTTCATGCTCCAGACAAGTGGGCGTAGATTGTTACCGACTCATAATGGATACTGTGATACTTTAATTTGAGGTGGACCAGAGAGGCCACCACGTCCAACATTGTTAGGAAAGGTCTTTCTAGGATGCAATTGTAAACCCTTTTACATGGAATCACTAGGAATTGCATGTCCACCGCCCTGGTATCTCTCCCTTCTTCCAAGGTTATTATCGACATTATATATCCCCAAGTTCGAATTATAGTGTCGTTGAAGGCATGTAGGTCAGATCTCTTGTACGACGATATCTTCTCTCTTTTTAGTCCAAGCTTCTAAAAATTTATGCATACATAATGTCGCACGCGCTTCCCACATTGATGATGATCCTGGATTCATCAAGATTGATCATTGTTGACCTAACAAGATACCATTTTTCATACTAAGAAAATATTCTTTTCTTCCACATCCTTTAGAGTAGTAGAAGAACCTGAAAGCACAATATCATTATGAAAATTCTATAGTGACCATGCAATTGAGTTCCATATCATAAAAGAGCACCCCTAATCTAAGATACACCTTTTAGTGGAATAAACATTTAGAAAAAAATACTAAAGATCCATAGGAAGAGCAAAAAACATCCGCAAACATCTAAAAACCCTATACTAGATGGACCTCTTCATCCTATAGGTCACAAACATATGAAAAGTTGAATCGAGTGCCCTACACACTAGACAAGAAAATTCTTCAAGATTCAGTAGGATCCTTCGTATAAGCATGTTCTCTCTGGTAGGAACCTTATTTTGAAGAAGTTTTCAAGAGAACACAACCACTTTAGAAGGGGGTCTAACTACCTTAAATGAGAGGAAGAACCAAGTCCACATGATTAATCTAAAGATCACATAGAAAATCATTCTTAAGGAGGTCATAATATGCCGCAATAATTGAAAAAACAGTGTCCTAAGAATGGTGCCACCTCCAGTTATCAATATCCAAAGAATAGGAAGTTGACAATCATCTCATGCTCACAATCAAAAAGAAATTTTTTCCTCCACCTCAGATCCCAAAACAAAGTCCCATTCTCAACACGCTACTCTTTCATATGGGCCGAGCCTACTAATTAGAGATAGTAAAGAGCCTAGGGAACCTGAGTCTGAGAGGAGTGGTCTCAATCCAAAATCATTCCAGAAAGAACTAAGAAGGCCAGTTCCCATTTTCTTATGAAGGTTGGCCATAAACCCAATGACAAGACTCCTTAGTTTTGGACTCAAGGAGGGACACACCTTCCCACCAAGAAGATGTCGGATGAAAGATGGAAGATGTACCTTCCATAAAGGAGGAAATAGTAAGGACACTATATCTTGCAAATAAATATTACATGTAAGAGCCAATGCACCCGAGATAAGTTGTCAGTGTCACTTGTTCAAAAGGGCCAAATTAACCAAACAGAAATCCTGAATACCAAGACCACCTTTCTTCTTATGTTTACAAATATTAGTCCACTTTACGCAAGAGATCTTAGATACACCTATAATTTTGATCTCTAATTTTACCTCATTCACGAAACTAAAATTTCTATTTTAAATTTAAGGGTTAAATATGTTTTTTGTCCTTATAAATATCTCAATTTTGACTTTTAATCCCAATAAAAAATGTCATATTTTAATCCTTATTATAAAATTATTTTTGCGTGACGTTTTCGTCCTTCTATAAAAACTAAAACTACGTGCATAAATAATTGTGTAGAGACTAAAACATGGATCTGGATCCTCTACTGCTATTTTCTTCCTCCAGCCCCTTCTGCCTTAATTTTAACCTTCTGATTTATCCAATAACAGAAAGCAAAAGATTTGCATTAAATAATTGAAAAGATCAAACCGTTAGATTTAATCCAACGGCCAGGTATCACACAGGAGAGATGGGCAGCTGGAAGATTGCTGGAGGTGATCTATTTCCACTAAAACATGATTTTTTTTTTATAAAGACTAAAAGTCAAATTTAATTATTTTGTAAGAACCAAAACATATTTAACCCTAAATTTAAATATTGTTGGTCTCCTTCTAACTTTTTTTTTTTTCCAGTAAAAAAGTGATGAGATATCAATTTGTATCGACATGTCTCATATATTTTTCATCTCTTAACTTCTAAAAGATACGTTTCACAAATGACAAATCATTTAAAAATGAACTTGTCATTAATTTGAAGTAAAAAAATATGAGGAGAATAAAATTGTTTAAATTTAAAAGTGTAATTAAATTTAAATTTTATGAAACACTACAAATTCAACAAATTAACTTATTTGTTATCAATTATCAATTAGTTTATTAACTAGACCTAAATTGTTTTGAATAAGTCACCTCCATAGACTAGACTCACCCACCCAAACTTAGTGGACTTAAACTAAGAACAATAAAACTCTAAGAATAGAGGGACCATATTCATTTTACATCCATAACTCCTCTCTCTTTCAACACCCTTTGTCCTATTTAATTTTCGAGTTTCTCATGCATATATAAGTCTCTCATAGATAATAACAGCAACACACAAGAATTAGAGAAGCTAGATTGATTGAACTCAAACATGAACAAGTACACTAAAACATATCTCAAACTATTTCGAAGAGGTTCTAAATCTAATCATAAGAAGAGGTTCTCCAAGGAAGCAAAAGTTGCAGCAGTTACCACCACTGTGGTTGCTGTTTTATGCTTAGTAGCCGCTTTTTGTTATTTTGCACCTTCCAATAATGTGAGTTTCATGCATAATCATACAGCATGCAATTTTGGAAAACAAAATATCATTCTTCTTGCACTGTTTATAAAACTGTATTTTAACAAGAAACTAATTTGGCAATTATTTTTTAAGTATATATTTTCAGGTGATTTTGTTCGAAATAAAAACCCTTCATCCATCCACACAAACATACACAAAGAACAAGAGTATCCACTTAGATGCACCAAAGGGAACAAGACTGAGAAACAAACATGTCCAAGAGACTACTACCCTACAAAACATTACCCAACAAATCAAAATAGCCATGTTTGTCCCTCATACTTTAGATGGATCCATGAAGATCTAAAGCCATGGAAAGATATAGGGATCACAAGAGAAATGCTGGAAGGAGGAAGAAGAACAGCAAACTTTAAGGCTGTGATTGTGGACGGAAAACTATATGTAGAGAAGTATATGAAATCTTTTCACACAAGAGATGTGTTCACTTTGTGGAGTATTGTGCAACTATTAAGGTTGTATCCTGGCAAGATACCTGATTTAGAACTAATGTTCGATTGCGAAGATAGACCTGTTATTCGGTCGGATGAGTTTCAAGGCCCAAATGCTTCGCCGCCGCCTTTGTTTGGATATTGTTCTGATCAATCGAGTTTGGATATCGTTTTTCCTGATTGGTCTTTTTGGGGATGGTAAGTGCGAAATTAACTTCACTTCTTCCTTTATTATATTTTTAAAGCAATGTTTAAGTAATAATAATATTTGAATAGGGCTGAGATAAATATAAAGCCATGGAATGGAATCATGAAAGATATAAAAGAAGGAAACAAAAGGATCAAGTGGAAGGATAGAGTACCTTATGCTTATTGGAAAGGGAACCCTACTGTTGCTGCAACTAGGAATGATCTTCTGACATGCAATGTTTCATCAGAGAATGATTGGAAGAATCACATATACATACAAGTATTTTTCAGTCATTTTTGCAATATGTTTTTCTTCCAATTCACATCAAAGGAATATTAACTCATTGTATTTATGTTTGTGTCAAGGATTGGGCTAAAGAAACCAACGAAGGTTACAAAGAATCCAACTTAGCAAATCAATGTACCCATAGGTAATACAAATATATCTTTTGCTAGAGATTCAATGTTAATTTACATATTTTTTTCTGGTCAATGTTGGAGAGAGTGATGATATGTGCATTGATGGTTTTGTATAGGTACAAGATATACATAGAAGGAATTGCTTGGTCAGTGAGTGAAAAATACATTTTGGCATGTGATTCCATGACATTATATGTAAGACCCAATTACTATGATTTTTTCATGAGAGGCATGGTTCCATTGCAACACTATTGGCCCATTAGAGACAATACTAAATGCACCTCTCTTAAATTTGCTGTGGAATGGGGCAACAATTATACCGATAAGGTATCTCTCTTTCATTGAGGGATTGGTTTCTGCTGTTGTGCGTAGAAGATATGTGATTTATATATAAAAAAAAAATTAAATTATTTCTTTCATTGTATTTATTTTGCATTACATCAAACATATTATATTTTGTAAAATTTACCTATCAGGCACAAGCAATAGGAAAAGCTGCTAGCAAATTCATGCAAGAGGACTTAGCCATGAACAATATATATGATTACATGTTCCATCTTCTTAATGGATATGCAAAGCTTTTGAGATTCAAACCAACTATACCTCAAGGAGCTGAGGAACTTTGCTCAGAAACAATGGCATGTGATTATGATGGTACACATAGGAAGTTCATGGAAGAGTCAATGGTTATGTCTCCTAGTGATTCAAATCCATGCACCATTCTTCCTCCATATGATTCTTTGACCATACAAGAAATTTTAGAGAGAAAAGCTAATTCAACAAGACAAGTAGAAGTTTGGGAAGATGAATATTGGCAGAATAGAAATAATGGACATAGTATTGCCTAAGTTGTTAATTTTCTTTTCGAATAAGTTTTTTTTGGTATTACTTTATAGTGTCTAATTTATAAAATTTCATGTTTTAAATCCTTAAAGATAATTAGATAGAAACTAAAAACAAAATTAAAGATAATTATAACAACTAAAACACAAATTTTTAATAAAGACAAGTTTTTGAATAAAAAAGGAAAAATAGAGAGAGAATATGGAAAAAATAACCTTTACTCATCAAAAAATTAACAAAATTTATATTTGGACATGTCTAACATATTCTTCATAAAATTTTCAAAAGGACAAATAGGATGAGAGTACCACCATATTCATTATCAACAACAAGAAATTCGCATTGGCTAATTTATTTGTCTAAATATGGTCCTTTATGAAAATATGAGTTATCTTGAATACTGATAACATATTGTTTTGGATTAGTCCAATCTTTAGAATTGGCCCAATCCACTTTTATTTGTAGATCTGGCTCAATAAGCATTGGCCCATACACTCGGGCAAACAGAGACTTCCCTCTTGCCCGCCTATCGAGCACGCGCGAACGATGACTATTTCGCAATAAAGGATCATTCGAGCACGTTGATACTCCCGTCCTTGCCAACAGCTAGTTCGTTCGGCATGGATGGACAAGGACTAATATAACCGTCACCTACATTTTGGACCTTGGAATCACCCCTAGCCCAAAACATCGTGACCAATAACCACGCACTAAGGAGAACATTATAAATAGCCCTCACCACCAAGAGGGTAAGGTATTGCATCTCTCTCTCAAACTTATACTTTCTGTTGTACAGTTGCTCCTGTTCTTACTTTGGCATCGGAGTGCCTTGCAGGTACAACCCCTTTTTCTCCTCAACCATCACCGAAAATCACGCCGTTGCAGCAGACCAATCGATTATGACCTGTAAAGATCAGTGGCGCCGTTTGTGGGAACTCCGGCTTCCCCGTTTCTATTTCTTTCATCTTCTTGATCGTTTCTTTCACATCAAAGAACTCAGAAACCAAAGCTTCTTAATTACCCTATTCAATGGCCAACAACAACGAGAATCTTTTTACTCATAACACTGTCCCAAATCTGATTAACAAGACTGATGTTGACCAAATTGCGCCGCCTCTAGACGGTAACAACATGCACCTCCAGGATGTTCATACCGCATCTTCCTCCTCAAATGATATAGGTGACGCCACCATTTGCCGTCATAGGACTACCAGCGGCAAGAACCATCAAGATTTTGTCCCCGACGACATCCCTTTGGACGCAGCGCCGCCCAATGCTGATCCGACCGTGACTGCCATATTCGCAACTCTGAACCAGATGCCTTAATTCGTCAACAAAACAACAAAATTGGGGCATTAGAGCAGAAGCCTTGGCGACCGGGAAGCGCCACCACTCTCCTCCCCGGCGTGAACCTCGATCTACCCTTGCCAAGAAAAGCAAGGAGAACCATCGTTCTCACCGGCACACTCCATCACCCCGACCAAAGGGGCGCGCTAGAACGCCTTCCCCTCGACCAACATACCGTCCTCGGCATAGAAGGTATAGCTACACTCCTTCCCTGTCACCTATTTGGAGTTACGAGGAAGAGGAACGTCGCGCCCCCCTGTCCAAATCTATTATGGAGACACCCCTGCCCATCGGGATGGAGAAACCTCATATTTTGGGTACCTATGATGGAATGACGGACCCAGACGAGCATATTGAAAATATTAACGCTCTCCTTGACTACAATGGAGTCTAGGGAGCGGTCAAGTGCATGGTGTTCCTGACGACACTTCGCAAAGGAGCAATAGTTTGATACAAGAGCCTACCAGATGAGTCTATCACTTCCTAGAAGGGTCTGGGCCGACTTTTTCCACGACATTTTACTGCCTCACGCTGACACCCCAATTCTAAAGCCACCTTGGAGGCCATCATCCGAGGCAAGGACGAGTCGCTCAGGGCCTATATTGAAAGATTCAACAAAGAGGTTGTGCATGTGTCCACCTCGTATGATATGATGAAATACTTGCTAGAGCAAGGTCTCCGTCCTTGTTCTGACTTTGCTAAGGCTGTGGGCATAGAGACGCCCGCCACGCTCGACGCTTTCCTCCCTAAGGCTCAAGCTTATATTCAGTATGAAGAAAAAGAAGCTGCTCACACAACTCGAGACTCTAGGCATCAAAAGAATGCCAAGAACGCGAAGCAAGAAGAGGGATATCGCCGAAGATTTGAGATGAAGAGGGAGGACAGATCCCGTGTTGCCCAGGACTATAAAGGTCCTCTAGGAAAGTTCCACGTCTACACCCTGCTAAATGCCTCCCGCGGTCGCATTCTAACGGAGTACGTCATTTCAGAATTTAAGACAACCGAGGTACGCTTCCCTAAGCAACTGCCTGCTCGAACCAATGTCGACAAATCCAAGTATTGCAGGTTCCACAAGAGCCACGAGCATAACACGGAGGACTACATCCATCTAAAATATGGGATCGAGATACTCATTCGGGAGGGGCACCTCAAGCAGTAAGCCAATAAGAAAGAAGCTCCCCAAGAAACAAAGACTATCGCTGAGGAGAAACCCTCGTTCGACGATGCTCTTGCTCTTCAGGTCACCATGAGTATTACACGACCGGAGGATTTCAACATCCCCGACTGGGCGGATGTTCCTACATATTTCTCATCCCACAGGCCTTGGGAGTCATTTCTGTCCGCAATGGTTATCTCTGGCGGAGAATTCAACAAATTGACGGTCAGCTCGGTAAAACGTAAATTCGAGGAGCCCACCTAAGCGAGCTCGGGAAAAATTGCTACGTTGGACCAGGCTTGGGGAAGTTCAACCCCGATTTCCTTCTACAAGGAGGAAGTCCTCTGGGGATCTCCCAACGCTACCATTCCCTTGCTCATCAGGGCCAGGATGACAAACTTTGACGTTTGTCGCATCTTGGTCGATTAGGGCAGCTCGATAGATATTATGTACTCACAACTGTTCGCCACCCTGCAGTTGGACGAGATCCATCTTACTCCATACGTAGGCTATGATCTACAAGAATTCAATGGTGTTGTGACCAAGCCTTGGGGGTTCATGGAAATGATCGTATAATTTGGAACAACTGAGACGGTTAGGGCCATAAAAGTCTAATTCTTGGTTGTCGACCACCCATCGATCTATCAGCGCATCTTCGGACGTCCCAGTCTTCTCGAACTAATAGCGGTACCCTTAATTGCCCATCTCAAAATGGAGTACTACACTACGAAAGGACAGGTAGCTACCTTGCACAGAGATATCGAGGCTGCCCGGAGATGCTTTTAGGAAGCATCTAAGGGCCTCAACTCCATTAAGGTATCACCTCATCCGGATTCCAAGTTAACACTGCCCGCCAATTTTGAGACCCAGAAGTCGTTGCCGCATGTCAACACCGTCGACTTAGACAATCGCTTCTGCAAAGAAGCTGAAGACCGGTTCGAGGCAAGGAGTTCCTCATCAGCAACCGTTGAGGACCCCTTGCGCCCTATTCCTGATGGAGATTTTGAGCTCATCCCCCTTAGTGATTATCCAAACAGTGGAGTAAAGATTGGAGCCAACCTCCCTGACCTGAAGAGGAAACAGCTAAAGGCATGTCTCTAGGAAAATGCTGACATGTTCGCTTGGAGTGCAACAAAGATGTCCAGTCTCGACCCTGAGGTCGCCTACCATTATTTGACTATAGATCCCGCCTGCAAAGTTGTTACCCAACGGAGGAGGAAACAGTCCCCAGAGAAGACGGTTGCGGCCGAAGTAACTGTAAAAGACCTCCTAGAGGAAAATTTTATATCGGAGGCCAAGTACACCACTTAGGTGTCCAATGTTGTATTAGTTAAAAAGAATAATGGAAAGATATTAGTTAAAAAGAATAATAGAAAGTGGCGAATCTGTACTGACTACACCGAGCATGGAATTGAGGCCAACCTCGACAAGTGCAGGGCCTTTTCCAAGTTTCCCACGCCGAACTCAAAGAAATCTATCAAATCCTTAAACGGTATGCTGACATCACTATCTCGCTTCATAGCCAAGTCTTCTCAGCATGCTCTTCCCCCTCTTCAAGCTTCTGTGCAAAGAAGCTACATTTGAATGGACAAAGGAATGCGACGAAGCCCTCATCCACCTTAAATGAGCACTTTCGCGACCACCGGTCCTCTTGTGACCTAACAGCGGGGAAGTCTTGTACCTATATCTCGTTGTGGCCTCCGAGGCTATTAGTGCTTCCCTCATCAAAGAAACTCCAGAGGGGCAGAAACCCATATAATTCACAAGCAAGCCCTTCAGAGCCCAGAGCTCATATATCAGCAAATCGAGAAGGTAGCTCTGGCCCTCTTTAACTCCACGGGGAGATTAAGGCATTACTTGCTAGCACACACTATTGTGGTACGAACCGAACAACCCATCAAACAATTGCTCAAACGTCCCGATATGCCTTGAAGAATGCTCAGTTGGTCGCTAGAACTAACTGATTTTGATATCAAATATGAAGGCAGAAAGGCCTTGAACAATCAAACTTTAGCTGATTTTGTAGCCGAGATAACCTTCGTTGAATCTTCAAAAAATGATGCCCGAAAGTAGACCATTTACGTCGACAAGGCATCTAGCTCGACAGGAAGTGGAGAGGACATAATCTTAGAAAACAGAGAAGGTATCTCGATTGAGGTATCCCCCACGCTATCTTTCCCTACTTCCAACAACCAAGTAGAGTACGAGGCTTTCCTCGCTAGTTTGAGACTGACTAAAGACATCGGAGACGAGGAAGTCGAAATTTTAGCTGACCCTGGCATAATAGTACCTCATGAACGATGAACTACCGGACAATCCAAAAGAGGCTGCCACAGTCAGAAGAAGGGCTTGCTCATGCATCTTAGTGGAGGAAAAACTAGACCGATGAGAATTCTCCGTCCCTTTTCTCAAGTGTGTCAAAGAGACAAAAATCCCTCACATTCTGCGAGAGATTCATGAAGGGATCAACACCCAACACTTAGGAGGAAGATCCCTCGCTCGAAATGCCTTACGAGTAGGATACTGCTGGCCTACGATGCAGCAATACACAAAAGAGCCGGTCAAGAAATGAGAAAAATGCCAACGGCACAGGGACATGCACATTGCCCCTCCTACCGAGCTCAAATCCCTATCCTCTCCTTGGCCCTTCGCCTGGTGGGGCATGGACCTCCTAGTGTAACACCCCAATTGTAACACCCCATAAATTCAGTTTATTAATTTAATTTGGATTTAAATTAAATAATTGGAATTTTAGTATTTTATTTGGATTTAATTAGAACTGATGGAATAAGAGCTATTGGGCTTATGGTGTGATGTGAGTAAAAGAGGGGTGCTATTTGGTTAGGCCTTTTTACTAAGTGGTGTTCATTTTATTTTATTTTTCATAAAATAAGAAAAGGAACCAAGAGAAGAGAAAGAGGAAGAACACGTGAAAAGGGCAAGAGAAGAGAAAGAGGCAAGAACGTGAAACCGGAAGGAGAGCATTCAAGAAATTCATAGAGGTAAGGGGGGACTCTTCCTTTTAGTATCTCTTATGTGGTCTTAGGTAATAGGTAGATTGATGTATGGTTTGATTCAATTAGACATTGGGATTGTTAGGTTAGGGTGTTATAATTTGGATTGAATTGATGATAATTGTGTGAACTATTTGGTTGATAATGAGTTTAAATGATGTTTTGTGGTGTATGATTGAATGTATGATGATTATATGCCTGTATGTGATGTCTGTGGTCGATTTTGGACTGAAACTAGGTGGAATCGCAAGGTCTGTCGCAGACCTAAGAATTGCTGAAATTGCAGGTCCGCTGAGCGGAGGTCCCAACGTAGTTCGCTTCTGTTTGACGTCGCTAGAGGTCCGCTAAGCGGAGGTCTGAAGGATTTCGCTTCTGCCTTGCATCGCTGAGCGAACCTTGCTGTGTGTGAATTTTTCCAAACTTTAAAATAACGTATCTTTTGATCCGTGAATCATTTCTTAGTGTCGTTTTGGGTGTTGTGCAAGTAATTAAATGTTTTATATGATGAATGATTAATATAGGCAGTAGCCGACTTTATTTCTTTAAAACTCGATTTAATTACTTGATGAGAATTGAACATTGTGTGCATATGAGATAGGTGAGATAATGTATTTGATGTGAAGATGAATTGGTTGTAATTATTATTATGATTGTGATGAATGCATGACTATTTGAATGATGTTGAAAACATGTACATACTTATTCGGTGATGTGGTGTTGAGATGAATTGTTCATCGTGATTCGGTGATGTTTTTAAGTATGCTATGTGTGTTTCATTCATTCATATGTATTTGATGTTGGATCCCGGTGATGTTTGGATCGTTGGTGGACATATTTCCCATTGTGCGGAAATTGTGTCGGTGGGCCGTATCTCGATGAGGCGTAGATCAGTTAGGTGGATTGATTCCACGATTTATTGGTACCACATGCATAGTGTCAGTTGTGTCATATGCATTTCGTCATAACATGATTGTATGGATTTCTGTGTTATGTGTTGTAATCTATTATTGTGTGAATTGATGAATAATAGATGTGAATCTGAATATGTATAATTGGGTGAACGGTATATTATGATGCTTGTTACTTATGAATTGCATAATATTTACTAATTGAGAATGAGACTCACCCTTACATGTTGTCATTTTCAGATTGAGGAGTAGCGGCATTAGTGCTTGGTGAGGATGACTCGTAGAGTTTATCCGTTTATGTTGGGTCGTGTCGGTCATGCTCTGATCTGTAACACTGGGGAACGATAGTTTTAGAGTTTTTATGAGATTACTCCATTTTATTTGGTGTTGGATTATATTTCCATTTGGTTGTAGTTGATGATGTTTCTTATTCCGTTGTGATAAACATAATTATGTTTTGGTGAACCGTTTCCTAATGAAGCATGAATTTGACCTTAGTTGAATTATCTGTTTTAAATAATTGTGGCACCCTTGTGTGTATGTTTTTACTCTGATTATTTATTTAAATTGCCGCGAGGTTTTGAAGGGTGTTACACCAATTCTACCCAATAATTATTCGGTAATTATAATGAAAAATCATAGTTATTCAAAAACTTTATCAACAATTGAGATGTCACATTTCGTCATTTAAATCATATACGGCATTCACGCCTTCACATAGATACATAACACATACAATTAAAATGGACAAATTATAACATTTAATTTAATCCTCAAAATCACTTCATCAAATAATTATTTTATCTCGCAGCGGAATTCACAAAACTTCACAAGTTTTCAATTTAATCATAACATCTTCGCAATATAGCTATAAGCTACAATTCAACAATAAAACATCATTGAAAATTCAGCAAGTAACAAATAATTAAAACACACGTTTATCCCCCCAAGTGCTACGTATCAGAGAAAGACACCAACTCGACTAACAGCAACTAAAGACTTCATAAATTCACTTCAAAACTTCCACCGCTATCTTGAGTACCTGTCTGTTTCCCACGGTAAGGGAAACATCATTCAGAAGGAGTGAGATATCGAAAAATATAAACAAAAGTATGATAATTAATATGTTAGAATTAAATCATACAAAATTATCACGTTACAACTTTCAGACGACAGCTATAACAACAATTTAACATTGTACAGATATAATAACAAAATCAACAACAACATAATAATAGTTATAACAACTTTTTTTCATCTTCCAGACGGTACCTGTAACAACAAGTCATTAGCATAACAACTTATAATTACAACTTCACATTATCACAATTCACTTCACATCGTCATATTCAACAACAACTCAAGTCACATCACGTCACAATTAAATCACACTCATGCCACATATAATGAGACTCTACAATTGCACATGCATGTGGTACCCAGGGCTTCAGCCCCCATCGCCAATTGCCAGTTAACAGAGACATCAAGGCATAAGCCTTCGTCACTAATTTGCCAATTCAGGCCGTCGCCAAAAATGCATATGTATATGAATGCAACAAACACACACAACAAACAACATCATCGTCACAAAGGCATAAGCCTATATCGTCGCTATACCATTAATAGAGGTATACATCGTCAATGAAACATTCTGCAACTTCGCATAAAACAACAACAATTATCACCACAACAACAACTAATTTCATCGAATCAACACGACAGAATCACAACAAATAATCCATGGAAAAATTCATACACCTTAATCCCACATACAATCATCATATTCCTGGTTATATAATTTGAACCTCACCCTTACCTTGGTAAATGTAGACTCTTTCACCATAGCTCTAAGCTTTTCTCCAAAAGAAATCCTTTCTAATATCAACTAGAGACACACCTAAACACCAGTTCGGTAATCAGCTTATCAGACGAACTTAAAACCCTCAAAATAAAAATCGCTCCGGTCAGAACTTACCTCTATGAGTCAAGAACGTTGTGTCCAAGTACCATAACGATTCAACGGTTGGATTGAGAGATATGCCCGATTTGCCAAGGTGACTCTATGCTGAAACTTGCTGCGAAAATTAAGGCTTCCTCCATAATTTTCTTCTTCTCTCAAGTGCTCCTCCCTTCTTTCTCTTCTCTTTTCTATTTTTCCTTTCTCCCCAAAAATAAGTTATGAGACTCCAACTCTAAAACCCTAATTTTCTCCTCTTACTATCTCTTTTCTCTTAATGGGCTTAACTCATAATCTATCTATTATGTTTCTACTACTAAGGCCCAATTAACTATATCTCTCATACAACTTAATTAACCCAAATAACACAAACACACATACAATTAAATATTTCAAATAATTATTATATCACATAATAACTAAATAAATAAATAATTATTAAAAATACCAAATAGTATAATTACTAATATAATTAATAAAAATGTTAATAAAATCGGGATGTTACACCTGGGACCGTTCGTCACCGGTTCAAACCAAAATAAATACTTGATAGTGGTTGTCGACTACTTTACCAAATGGATTGAAGCAGAGGCACTGGCCAAGAATACAACACAAAACGTGCTCCGTTTCTACAAAAGGAACACACTTTCCTGGTTTGGCGTAGCGTTAGCAATTGTCACGAACAACGGGACCCAGTTCACTGACAAAAACTTTCAAGAATTCTTCACAAGGCTTGGAACCCTACAACATTTCGCATCACTCGAGCATCCCCAGACTAACGGGAACACAGAAGCTACATGCACATACAACATACATAGTAAAAGAAATTATAAAAACATGCACACAAGTATTAAATACTTAACTTAAAAAGTGGCCAAACGCCAAAGAGCATTGTGCCCGTCACTAGACCATTACGGCCAAGGACGGTAAAATAAGTACATCATAAAAGGGGGCATACCCCCACCAAAAAATTCAAACAAATGGCACGCAGGCCAGAAACATAAAGTAACAGATAACACAACAACCAACTAAATATCCTCTTCCTCCATGGGCATACTTTGCTCAACGCGAGCGCTGGACTCTTTTTCTCCGCTACCATCCCCGAGGTTTAGAGCTACGATCTTCCTGTCCACAACTTGGTGAAGATGCCCGGTCCCTGCAGTCACCAACTTAACCCCCAGATTTACTATCCTCAGTTGGACAATGGTCGAGTTATAGGTCTCCTAGGCAGTGTCATTAGCTCTGCACGAGTCTTGAAGGACTTCATCTCATCAGATACGTCATCGGCTGGAGCCAAAGACTTACGGAGAGCAGCCTATCTGAGCGTCGAGACCTGCATGGCCCCATAAAAGGTCCTCGCCAGGAGGGCATACTGGTAGGCTTAGTCAAGCAAAGTAGTATCCTTCTGTTTACCCTTGGATTTGATAAACTTCACTAGTCTCTTATTAAAGGTTGCTTGTGAGATCGACCAAAGAATATCATAACAGTGCTTTTAGTTTTCAAGAGCTTTTAATGAAAAGTCCTTCGATTCTATGATAGCGTCTACACGGCATCGACACGTTCAAGATTTAATATATGTATTTCCACCAATGTACTTGGTGAAAATCAAACCAACAAAAATGAAGGGAGGCGTTCAACACCCCTGATCGTCAAATGGGAGTATTGTAGAAAACACTTGGTGAAGATCAAACCAACGAAACTAAAGGAGTTAAATTAAATGACATAACATTTAAAGTTTCCATAAAAGTAGATGGTTCAAACATACACAACCCTTGCTTGACTCATTTCGCTCTCTCGCTTGGGTACTCTGAGTGTATGCATGTAGGCGTTTGTAAATTGTGAACCCCTAAAACTATGTACAAAACTCTTTATTTATAATTCATAAAAAATAACTGCTCTATGGGGGTTGTTGATTCCACATTCCCTCACGTAACTTTCAATCCATGACTCCATGTTCTTTATCCAGTCTTTTCCCTCCAAAACATTCTCTTGCATGATATTAACCGTTTCTTTTGAATCTATGGTCTTTTAACCTACATTTTGAGCCTTTTTTTTCTTAAGCTCAATAAGCCATTTTCAGCCATTTAGCTTCCAGTCGACCGGATGAGGTTCGACCCAATATTTTTGCCTGCGACAACCATTCTTTTCATATTCTATATTTTGGCTTGATTTTCTAAGAAGTCGAAAATCCTAGCCAACACCTTCTTAACCATAGTTTCAGCATTTGCCGCCAGCTGCTCATCTTTCGCTCCCAGCTACTCGTCCTTGGTAAACAACCTCTTCTTATAATCCTCCTCTGGCGTCGCCAGCTTCCCCTTATAATCTTTTGTGATCTGTCGTAGCATCTCGGCAGAGTGAGGACCATCATCGGAGTACAAGACGACTATCTCTAGGATGCGCATCATATCAGAAGCATCTTGTGCCACACTTTTTGTTTTGGTTGTTGCCTCCATCCCCTCAAAGAGGAGAGATTCTGCCGCAAGACGGAGATGGATGACCCACCTTCAAAATAGGTCCTCCTGAGGAAACAAGGAGGAAGTTGATATTGTTCCGGAGAATCATCTCTGGTCAGGTCCACCTAGTCCACAAAATCTACCCGTGAACGCTTCCTCGGAGTCAGGACATCCAGATCTACGAAGGAGGCAGGAGAAGAAGGCTGAACTAAGAGCTGCACAGTCGGGTTGGGTTGTTCGACGGTCGAAATGGGGGCTTGAGCACCAGAAGGAGACGAGGAGGATGCTCCGGATCCAGATCCCTGGGCAGGCTGTATCTCAAACAAGCGACTCTTGGTAACTTTCTTTGCCTTGACCTTAGCAGCAGCCGCCTTCAACAACCGATCTTGCCTGCTCGACATAGTTCCTGCAAAACAAAGAAAATACTATGTTTAAGAAATAAAGAAAATACTATAATGTGCTTCATCCGATAAGCTCGCATTTGTAGTTTCTAAAACTTTAATCTTGAATTCACATGTGGTTGAAATTGAACATCAAGAGGACTTTTATTTTGGTCAAATATATAAAAGAGACATTTGTGAGATGCTATTGATGGCAATCTTGTTCCAGGCTGTTGCAATTGTTACACAACTCACATTCTTTTAACCTCACTTACAACCTAAGTGTTACTTGCACTACAAGCTACTATTATATTATGATATATAAGTTACTAGGACATGTAATTTTTAATGGTGAATGGATATTCAAAATAAATAGGCTTCAAGATTTCAAATCAAAAGGTTCAGTCTGTTTTGAAGGACTGAAAACTTGATTAACACAATTCTAAGTTAGCACATGTATTTAGCATTGGTATTGATGTTCAAAAATCCAAGTCAATTAAAGATTGCATAATTCTCGTTAGTTTGGTCAATAATATGAGTATTATACACGTAAATGTCTATTACAATTTACAATAATACGTTATTTTAGATAGGAAAAAATAACACTACTCTCCTTAGATTTGCCTTATTTGTATCTCTTTTTAAAATATATAGTTTTTTTTTTCTTTTTTATTTATTATTATTTTTAGAGGATACAAAATTGAATTAATCTAATTCAAATGTGTATATTTGAGATTTTAATCTTCTATATCTTAGAGATATATGTAGAGATAAATAATCAGTGTGATCCATACATTTGTTGTTTTTAAAAGATCAAAACTGTATTATAAATGAAAAAAATAAAAAATAAAAATAGGGTGTTGAGAATATCCAGTATATGTTGGAAATTTTGAAAAACAAAGTATGGGGAAGTTCACATTTATTAAAAAAGTTGAGATTTTCACACATCTTTCACCTTAAGATTTTTGGTGAGTATGTGGTATGTCTCTCACAAAAGTGTGTTGCTCATAAAAAATAAAAACTTTAATTTAAATTCTGTTTTATGTTAATCCCCAAATTGATGTTCGGACACTGGAGTTAGAGTTTGGTTCGAGTGAGGGATTGACTTTCTTGTATCAAAAGTACTCCTCACAGATGGTGGATATGAGGTGTCTTGTTGAAGAGTGTCAATGATAGTAAAAGTGTGTGTGGATGAAAGAGCTTCCGCTAGAGAGGGAGCATTGTAGATAGACTCACACTTGAGAGAGAGTGTTGAGAATAACAAGTGTGGGTTGAAAACTTTGAGAAACAAATAGTGAGGAAGTCCCAAATTTCATTGTGGATTATGGATGACAATTTGTCTCATACCCAATGGGTATCCGTAAAAAATGTCCATAACGGGTTGGGTAAAAACCTACGAAATGGGTACGGATACAAGCACAGATGATTATCCATTAAAATAAGCGGGTATGGATGCGGGCACGAGTATGTTACTACACACTCCGCCCCATATCCGCTCTACATATTTATATAATATCATTTAGATTATTATATAAAAATGTATGTTTATCAATTTTTAAAAACTATATCGCTATTGAACTATTACATATTTTACTAAAAGTATTTTTTTTATTTGTTAACTCAACAATAACATCCATAATTTTTTTAATATTGCTAAAAAAATTATTTGATATTTTGTAATTAATCGATTTAATTTTACAACAAATACGGGTAAATGGGTACGAATATGGGTATTGAGGTACCCATAGGGTACGAGTAAACGTTGGAGCCCGCGCGAGTATGGGCTTAGGTACGGGGATTTTTTTAAACCGCGACTATGGAGACAGGTATACTGTAGTATCCTTCCTAAACACTGTCCATTGTCATCCTTATTGTGGATAGACTCACACTTGAGAGAGAGTGTTGAGAATAACAAGTGTGAGTTTGAAACTTTGAGAAACAAAGTGTGGGGAGGTCCCACATTGATTAGAAAAATAGAGACTTGAACATTTATAAGTGAAAGAACCCACACACCTATCATGTTGAAGTATTCCTTAAAATCTTTGTTGATGAAGAGAAAGAAAATATATTTTGAGATTGCCAAAAATCGTAAAGCCAAAAAGCAGCAAGAATGTTCGATTTAGGCAATTCGTAGATATCGGGTTTGACCGGTTTGGTTTGTGGATCCGTTATTTAATAATAGAATATTGAATATATATATATATATATATATATATATATATATATATATATATATATATATATATATATATATATATTAATTTTAAAATAGTCTAAATTAATACAAAATATATTATAAGATATTCATAATATTTTATTTTAATAATTAATGGGTTGTGTTTTGGGCTTTGTATGCTGGGTTTTTGTAATTATAAATATATATCTCTTTAGTATTTTAGGAGTATTTTTCACCCTATATAAGTGCAATGAGAAATTCTCTTACAATTAAGTGTGTTTTAGAGTTTTTAAGGGTATTTTTCACCCTACGAGTGCAATGAAAAATTCTCTTAAAATTGGGTGTGTTAAATGGGCCATTAGGTGCATCCAATGGTCTTTGAAAGAGAACCAGGAACATCTAAATGCAAGTAATTATCCAATGACTTCAACTCTACATAATGGCCACACCCTAGCTTCTTATTAGACTGAGGTCCTCCAAACACCTCAAAATCGTTGGAGGATTTTGGAGGGTTTCATTTTCTTTATAAAACCAAAAACCCCCTAATATGGAGAAACTCAAAAATTGTATTGAAAAAAGGTTTTGGATAGTCTACAGAAATTTTTCAAATATTTTTAGGTTGTTATAGTATTCTGAAAATTAAAAATATAATAATGATAATGACTGTTTTATTATTCTAAATAAAATTATTTTTTAAAAAAATTATAAATATTTTTTTATAGTTTTTAAAAATATCGTTTTCGAAAGTTTTTTCCTCCCCTCCCCTCCAAACTCGCAAACAAAGCCGATGACAGTTGTCTAAATAAAAATTTAAGTTCTAAATAAAAATTCCTTTTTTTTTTAACAAATTTTAGTACACTCAAAGTCATCTTGTAGTTCCAAAAAAAAATCATGTCAAAAGCTGGAGTAGCAAAGAAAAATTTTCTTGGAGGAACTTTTTCTAGATATACTAATAAAAAGATCCTTGATCGCTAAAATAGCTTAAAGTTGACATAAGCACTTAAATTAATGTTTATAATGCAAAACTCAAAAAGAAGCAAGCACGTGGATTTCTGATTATTGATGGTGACTTTCAATAAATCACTCAAACATGGCTCTTCCTTTTACTTCCGCATCTCTTCTCTCTCTTTTTCAACAGCAACACACAAGAATTGGAGAAGCTTGATTGAACTCAAACATGAACAAGTACAATGAAACGAATCTAAAACACTTAAGGGGAGGTTCTAAATCTAATCATAAGAGAAGCTTGTTCTCCAAGAAAGCCAAAGTTACCACCACTGTGGTTGCTCTCTTTTGCTTAGTTGCTGCTTTCTGTTATTTTCCACCCTCCAATAATGTGAGTTATTATTATGCATTATCATAGCATGCAATTTTGAGTTATTATTTATAAAATTGTAACACAAGAAACTAATATGGCAATTATTTTTGAAGTACTTAATTTCAGGTGATTCCGTTCGAAATCAAAACCCTTCATGCATCGACATAATCAAACACGAAGAACAACAATTTCCACTTAGATGCAGCAAAAGGAACAAGACTGAGAAACAAACATGTCCAAGAGACTACTTTCCTACAAAACATAACCCAACAAATCAAAATAGCAATGTTTGTCCCTCATACTTTAGATGGATCCATGAAGATCTAAAGCCATGGAGAGAACAAGGGATCACAAAGGAAATGTTGGAAGGAGCGAGAAGAACAGCACACTTTAAGATCGCGATTGTGGATGGAAAATTGTATGTGGAAAGGTATAAGAAATCATTTCATACGAGAGATGTGTTCACTTTGTGGAGTATTGTGCAACTGTTAAGACTGTACCCTGGCAAGATACCGGACTTAGAACTAATGTTCGATTGTGAAGATAGACCGGTTATTCGGTCGGATAAGTTTCAAGGTCCAAATACTTCCCCACCACCTTTGTTTGGATATTGTTCTGATCAATCGAGTTTGGATATCGTTTTTCCTGATTGGTCTTTCTGGGGATGGTAAGTGCGAAATTAACTTCATTTCTTTCTTAATTATATTTTTAAAGCAATGTTTAAGTAATAATGATTTTTTAATAGGGCTGAGATAAATATAAAGCCATGGAATGGAATTTTGAAAGATATAAAAGAAGGAATTGAAAGGAGAAAATGGAAGGATAGAGTACCTTATGCTTATTGGAAAGGGAACCCTACAGTTGCTGCAACTAGGAAAGATCTTCTAAAATGCAATGTTACATCAGAAAATGATTGGAAGAATCACCTATACATACAAGTATTTTTCAATCAATTTTTCATTGTTTTTTCTTTGCAATTCACTTCACAGGTAGATAGATATTAACTCATTTTATGTATGTTTGTGTCATAGGATTGGAAGAAAGAAACTCATGAAGGTTACAAAGAGTCCAACTTAGGGAACCAATGCACACATAGGTACAAGATATACATAGAAGGAATTTCTTGGTCTGTCAGTGAGAAGTACATTTTGGCATGTGATTCCATGACATTATATGTAAGACCAAATTACTATGATTTTTTCATAAGAGGCATGGTTCCATTACAACACTATTGGCCTATTAGAGACGATTCGAAATGCACGTCTCTTAAGTTTGCTGTGGAATGGGGCAACAGCCATGTTGATAAGGTATTTCTCTCATTCATTGTGTTGAGTATTTGAATTTTAGTAGCTAGGTATTTCTCTGATTCCCTACAATTTACCTATTAGGCACAAGCAATAGGAGAGGCTTCTAGCAAATTCATGCAAGAGGACTTAGACATGAACAATATATATGATTACATGTTCCATCTTCTTAATGGATATGCAAAGCTTTTGAGGTTCAAACCAACTATACCTTTAGGAGCTGAGGAACTTTGTTCTGAAACAATGGCATGTGATTATAAAGGTACACATAGGAATTTCATGGAGGAGTCAATGGTGATGTTTCCTAGAGATTCAACTCCATGCATTATTCCTCCTCCGTATGATTCTTTGACACTACAAGAAGTTTTAGAGAGAAAAGCTAATTCAACAAGACAGGTAGAAATTTGGGAAGATGAGTATTTGTTGCATAAAAATAATGGAAAACATTAGTACTGGCTTAGTGGTTACTTTTTGCATCAAGAGACTATGGTTGATGTGGAGTTGAGACTACCTTCTTTTTGAAAAAAATCCCTGATGAGTTTTACTATTAGAGAAGATTTCCTACATGGTAACTTGCAAAGACAATTGTGTTAATTTTTCTTTAAAAAATTTAAGTAATATTCTATTTAGTTTAAAAAGGTTAGTTGGCAAGTATGTAGTAACAAATTATTGTAATATTTTCGTAATTGTAAGGACACATGCCAATATTATGTCCAAGAATCTAATGAATGAATAATTAATCATTTATAAAAAAAATGATATTCTCTCTAAAACTATTTATATCATTTCTGTGGGAATGTTTATGAAAGTAAGAACACAACAATATAGTGTGTGGTTTTTTTATAATATTATTAAATCAATGTGTATTATAAGTGTTTTCTACTTGAAAAAAAGAAATGTGAGAGAACATTCTGCAGTTTAAAAGGCGTCTGAGGATGATGTTTGTGTTCAGTCTCATGGGTCAGTTGGTTGTATTGAATTTGCTAATTTCATCTCTCAAACAAATTTTATTAATTCCCCCTGTTAGGTAAGATCTTTCTTTACTTAGTTCCAACTAAATTGTAGGGTTATTAGTAGGATAGATAAGATCCTTGTATCTGAGGCCTAGTACGAGGTTAGGGCCTTATGACTCCGTGGGCGCTCTCTAGAGATATTTTCGATCATTGTCACATTCTCTCTATGCAAATCATTGTTGGGTCTCAAATCTTTCAGAATAAATAATCATTGGTTGGCCTATAATGCCCTTTTTGAAGTGGTCCATTTTAGTTGGGTCAATTTCATTTCGGTGTTTTAGAAAGCCTTTGTCCTTCAAGAGAAGCTTAAATATTTGAAAGGAATGCTGAAAGGTTGAAATAAGGAAGTCTTTGGTAACTTGTCTCATAGAATTGATACTTTAAGAGAAGATATAAATTTTTTGAATTTAAAAGGGGACCAAGGTGTCATTTAGCAGTAAGAGTTAGCGGAGATAAAAGGGGTCATTTATGATCTTTGGTCTCTCCTTGAAAATCATGAGTCTCTTTTGTTTAAAATGTCTAAGGCTAAATGGCTAAAGGAAGAAAATGTCAACACGAGTTTTTTTCATACAAGTGTTAAGACTTGACATAGAAGAAATTCAAAATTGATGTTGCATGTTGGGGGAGTCTTGGTTAGAAGGAGTGGTTGAGACTATACAATATGTGACTAGGTTTTTTACACAACAATTTTTTGAACCATTTTTTTATCGTCTTCAGTTGGATGGTGTATTTTTCCCATCTCTTTCCTTGGAGGATAATAGGGGGATTGACTCCCCCCCTTCTTCCTTTAGAGATCAACTATGATATCTCCCATTGTAGAGGAAATAAGATCCATAGCCCTAATGGTTTTAATTTATGTTTCTTCAAAAACATTGGCCTCTCCTTTGGGGAGTGGGGATCTGATAACTATGTTTGAGCACTTCCATTGCATGGAGTCTCTTCCTCATAACTTTTCCTCCTACTTCGTCACTTTTATCCATAAGGTGGATTTTCCTATTAGTCTGGGGGACTTCTGTCCTATTTTCTTGGTTAGATCTCTCTATAAGTCGGTGGCGAAGGTTTTGCCCTTTGGAGAGTTTCGACTATATATGTGATCTTTTCATAGGTTATGCCCACAAACCTTCTTAAAAACAGATTAGAGTTTTACATCGGCTATCCTCCAAACTAAACACTAGATTTTACACCAACCTAATCTCAAAACCAACATAGAGCTTTTAAAACAGAGGTAGCTCATCAACCAAATAGAGATTTTTAAGGAAAATATCAAAAACCAAATGAGAGACTAAGAGAAGCTCACGAAACAAATGGTGATTTTCACAGATAATCTCATGAACCAAACATGAGCTTTTACTGACTAAGATCACAAACCAAACAGAGACTCCTCACATGAAATATTACACAAGAGATAAATTCCCCTAGCACAAATGATAATAATAACTCAACGCCATAATACACAAGAAATGTCTAACTGATATTTTCACTCTTAAAGCATTAAAAAAATTTAGTGTAAAAGAAAGAAATGAGAAGAAGGAGAATAGAAAGTACGAAAGTATATGAAAATACATTTTCTGGTGTGTTTTGAAAGTAAGGAATAGTCTTCTATTTATAGCTAAAAATCTAGCTCAAAAAGAAAAACTATCCATGGGCTTTTTTATGCTCATAATTAATTATGCATTAGGTTTAATTGATTATATGCTTCACAAAAAACAATAATCTAATTCCCAAAATGGAAACCCTACAACGGCTTTTGTTTTAATTGATTAAGAGTGTTCTTAATCTATTAAGAAACTTTATAACTTACTCTATTCGATTGGCCAAGAGCCTTAATCGATTTGGCACTATATATAAGCTATCTAAATTTTTAGGAACACCTTTGATCTACTCTAGAAGAACTATGATGGCTCCTTCAAGGATTTTAAGGTGTTTTATCAAATAGAGAGGTTAAAAACACTTTTAGGTGACTATGTTCTTTGCCTTAGGTTGATAAATGTGGTGAAATTATATGAAATGCAAAACAATGATGAATTAACTAATAACAATGAAAGAGTTAATCTATTTAGATTCAAATAGAAAAATATGAATATATTTGGATTAACTGATTAAACATTATAATATTATATTTCTTCAGAATAATCATAAAAAAGATGAATTTATAAAAATAGATTTAAACATATCTACACTTAGAAAATAAATCTCTAAGAACAACAAAAAAGAACCTAAAACATACAAACTACTTAGAATAATAAATACACCATACAAGATCTAAAAGAAAATAAAGAGAAAGAGTTAGAGAGATTGTAATCTAGATTTATACAGGTTCAGAACCTTCATCCTCACATGGCCCTAATCCAGTATCTGATAATAAACTATCAAAACCTTGGTTGTAGTCTTCCAGTATGAATTTATAATGTACTTTTGTACAAATAATATCCAAAACAAAATTTTGAAATACTTAGATTTAATCACTAAGATGTGCAACTTTAATTGTTAATACTTCTTCAACATACTGCTTACAAGGCTTCTAAAATCTCTAAGATCCACGATCTTGAGTTGAATCACTTTCACTGATCAGAAACACTCCAAGATCACGTTTAGAAGTAATATTCATTCGATCCCACCAGGATTACTATGTCCAAGTATTTGAACTGATGACTGATACTAGAAACTGCAAATTATCTTTGGAGAAGACTTTTTCATTTTTTTTCAATGGAAATCACTTGCCATAAATTCAAAAACCTAATTTTCTATCTTAAAAAGCATTCACAAAATAATTAGTGTTGAGCAACACTCATACTCGCCAATGGTGTTGAGTGTTTGAGTTAGAAGACAATGTTTCAAAAAACCTCACACACAAAAAAGTTTCTCACTAAAGATATTAACTCTCAAATAAGTTTTTCTTCAAGGTGTCTCTTAGTGGAGGTTTGCAATCAATTTGATATCAGGGACTCATTTATCATACAAATCGTCTCTCACATGCATCAATATACATTCACATGCATAAACATACATATAATAAATTGATATGGTTATGGACCCCAACACAATTATTCTCTCAAGCCACTAAAAGAACACAAGCCAAACCTAAGAATGATATCTACTTTTCCAAGTCAGGCCTCCATGGTTTTTATCCTTTGATCTTATCTTTTTATCTTTCTACATTGCATAACATAAAATAATATTCGTTTAATATATGAAGGAAAGATATAAGGAAAGAAGTTACATATAGAGAGTAGAGACAATGACAGAGCCAGGAATTTTAGGCAGCTGGGCAAAAATAATTAATTTAGTTGGGCCATTGATTATTCATCTATTTTAGTTTTCACACCCTATTTTTACTAATTTTGCCCTTGGTTTTGTCTAAAACCCAGCTATTAGATTGGGAGAATACAAAGAAAGTAGGTGGTTGAGCCCGGGCGCATGTTCAGTCTCGCTGGCTATAAAATCGCCCCTGAGTAGAGAGAAAGTCACGACACGCAGGTCGCATTTAAAATTTCAAAACAAAATAAAAACAAAAGGACATAATCACTCACCATAAGAAAATAAGTAAATTAATCATATAATATATCTTGATTCTTTGTGTTATAGAAATCAACTTGAGGCAAGAAGGAAAAAGCGGGATGATATGAGTGAACCTATAATACTTGTAGGGTGTCATGAAATGTGCTAATAGACTATACAATTCATTAAAACACAGTCATAATAAGCATATATGTGATAGTGTGTGATTCATAATCTTGGGATTGATGCAACAAAGTAAAGTTGCACAACTTTAAGTGTTATAATGATGATTGATGAGGAACAAAAACATCAAGATGAAAGAAGGAGTGAAGTATTGGGTATGAAGGTAGTTCACGAAATAATAACCTCAAAAAGAAAAAGATTTGTGTCAACAGAATTGGTAAACCATGAAAATCTTCAAGATAATGAAGTAAAAGGTGAAGGTAAGTGTGTACAATTTTATCTTCTTGAAAATGCATACTTGTTAATTATAAGAAGGCTTTAGATTAAAAGGTATGGAAAGAAGCAATGATTGAATAACTCGAGGTAATAGTAAGAAAAAAACTTGAGAAATGTCAAAACTACCATTAGATGAAATTGTGTGTGTGACACAACCTCCAGGATTTGGAATCTGCATTTCAGAATGGACCTTTAGATGAAATTGTGTATGTGACACAACCTCCAGGATTTGAAATCAAAGTTAAGGAAAATATAGTATTCAAGTTGAACAATAATTTCTATCTACTTAAGCAAACACCAAAGCTTGTAATAAGATAATAAATGGACTCCTAATACACCAGTTTGTGAATTGATACTTAGACAATGGTGTGCATATAAAGAATGTGAAGAACTTGTGAATGTTTCTATAATAAGACTACATATGAATGCTTTATTGATAACTTGTAGCAACATAGTTGAAATTGTAAAGATCACGACACAAGTGATGATTGGACTTGTAATGTCTGGCCTTAGAAAACTAGCTTACTTTCAATAAAGGAAGTGTTGAAGGTGGTCCATTTCTCAGCTGAAAAGTAGTTAGCATACTTATTCACTAAAACAGTCAAGATTGACACTTTTGAAAGGCCTAGGAATGAAGTTGGTGTGGTACCTCTAGATAATTTGAATTAAGAGAGAATGTTGACTTTCTTGTAGTTTGAGTTACCTTTCTTATAATTCAAATTACATTTTAAAGATAGTAAGAGAGTTAATTAAGGTAGTTACCATTAATTAATGAGTCAATTATGTTCGCTAGCATTAATTAATTTTGGTTGCCAAATTTAAGACTTATAGTACTTGTATAAATACATTGCCTTTTGATCAATATAATACATTCATTTAAATATTCTCATAGTTCCCTTTGCTTTGTATTAAAAATATATGACCTATAAACATATATGAACATTAAAGTTTTTAATCTACACATGTTCGATAAAGATGAAGAAAATAAAAATATGTGAAAGAAAGTGAAAAAGTAAAGTAGAACGACACTCTTATTCATAGTTCACAAATGATGTGAAGATGATGACCACCGTTCGTCCCCTTTTCACCATAGTGATGTGTTATTCTACACAGGGCCGGCCTTTAGCAGGTGCAACAAGAGCTATCGCTCTGCGCCTCAAAATTTAGGGGGGCCATTCATTTTTTTAATTATTAAAACAATAAATTTTATACCTATTTTTTAAAATATAGGTATTAAATAATTACTTTCAAAAACATTTTACACCTAGTTTTTAAATATAGGTGTAAAATTATGTTTTTTTTCAAAATTTTTATATAAATTTTTTTTGTCTAATTTTTTAATTTAAAATAGGGCCCAAATTGATTGGGTCGGCCTGATTATATGTTTTATATTATCTTAATGTGTAAATATGAGGGAAAGGATGAAGAAAAATATTTGGACAAAAAAAAAAGAGTATTTGTCTTTTTCACAATACTTTTCTTTTTTAAACAGTCTTTTTTTCTCATGTTTTTTAAAGCGCTAAAACGTTCTTTTCATATTTTTAAAACGCTAAAACGTTCTTAAATTGAAATTTTCAAATCTAGGGTTATGGTTATTCAAGCGTGAGTTGTATATTTTAAAAATATAAAAAAAATTTAATAGGCAATTTTGTATCTAGTAGGATTCAAACCAGAGAGCTTAAGAGGAGCACACTCTCAAGACCTAAACGTTTTACCGCTAGACCACACACACGCACACTATAAAAATATAAAATTAATTAAAAAATATTAAAGTTAATTATCAATGAAAACTATAAAGACAGCAAATCTGATTTCTTAACGTTGGCATGAAGTTTTTTTTTTTTTTTGAAAAAATAGACTAAAATATGTAAAAATATAAATTAGGGTGTCCATTTATTTTTTTAAATTATTAAAACAAGACATTTTACACCTGTTTCTTTAAATACAATTATTAAATAATTACTTTCAAAAACTATAAATTAATTGGACCACAATTTTTTTATTTATGTAAAAATAGACTAAAATATAATAAATATTTAACTTTTAAATGGAATAGAGTTTATAGTTTATACTATTTCTTAATTTTAAAACACATAAAGCTCCAATTAATTTTGGCTCACTCAAAGTCATCTAGTAGTGCCTAAAAATATAATGTCAAAAGCTTGAGTAGCAAGGAAAGGAAATAGGAAAATATTTCTTAGAGGAGCTTCAACCAGAAATTAAGCTTTAATTTTACTTCTCTTTATAAAGATCCTTCATCGCTAAAATAGCTTAAAGTTGACATATACACTTAAATGTGTTCATAATGCAAAACCCAAAAAGAAGCAAGAACGTGAATGTCTGACTATTGATATAGGTTAGGAAGACTAAGTGAATATATATAGTTTTGGCCTATTTTTGAAGTCATTGACTAGTTTAGGAGTAAAAACTACTGAAAAATTGTGGTCTATATTTTGGTGCCTTTCCGTCCACGAAACACGATAATGCCTCGTTAATTAATCGAGAATAAAAGAGACAAGATCCAAGTATTAATGAACCATGGTTAAAAAATATAAGTAGAGATTTTAACTTACTATATGGATTAATCTTTTTTTTTCTTCCATACCTTTCTTATTTTTATCATTATAAAATAAAAGACCATGATTTAATAAGATTGAACTCAAACAGGCCAATCAAGGACCTATTTTGTGTTTTCAATTCTTATTATATACTATTTTGTAAATGTACATTATATTAATATTTGAAGTTTTCAATTTCGAGGTGAATCAAGCAAGTAAAAAAATCGTATAACTAAACAAGATTTTTAAAGTATTTCAAAAGGATGTTTTTAGTAGGATTTAGAAATTATTGAGAAATTTAGAAATGATTGAGAAATTTGGTGTCCTTGTTTGAAGTAATTGAATTAGGAACTCTGTAAATATGCACAACCTCCTTAAAAAAATAGTTTGGCTATGTTGGACGCATCAACAGTCTTCTTACAAAAAATAAAGTGGATCATCTTGGAAAATATGTCTACTACAATGAACACAGAATCTACACTTCATTGTGTACGAGGCAAACCCAACATAAAATCCATGGCTAAATCTTGTTAAATATCATCAAGAATAGGTAAAGGCATATAAAGATTAGTATTTTGAGACTGGCCCTTATAAACCTGAAAAGTATAACTTGAATTTAGTACCAATGACCCTCCTCAAGTGTAAGCAATAATATCTCTCCTCCAAGCTAGCAATGGTCTTGTCTCAACCCAGATGACCGCTAAGACCACCACTATGTAGGTATATCAGCTTATCTCTTAAATTAGAGCAATGAATGCATAGTCTATCCCTTTTAAAAAGATAGCCATCTCGATTATGAAAATATGCACAAGGATGTATTCCACTACACTTGGCCCATAACTCTTTGAACTCAACATCACTTTCATAGAGCTCTTTCAATAACTCAAAACCTATTATCTCCTACGTTAAGGTAATTAGCAAGGAAGCCTCCTACTCAATGCATTCGCTACCTTGTTAAGATCCCCTGACTTATGCTAAATAATAAAAGGAAACTTCTGCAAAGAAATCACCCAATGAGCATGCATCTTGTTTATCAACTTCTGGCTATGAAGAAACTTCGAAGCATGATGGACAATGAATAAAATGAACTCCTTCTGAACAAATATTTGATTAGTGGTCTTTTCCTTTAAAACAATAACACATGTCTCCAATGGGTTTAGCATATAGATTATTCTTCCTCTGGATTGGTGCTTTACCTTGCTGCACATTGCTAGAACTGCTACATTGATCTCCTTTGGGACTCTAGGAAGGAGTTTGATTCCTCTTGATTCCTCTTGATTCTCTGGTGATTCTGGCATTTTGGAGCGTGTTTTCTTCCTGACGCAATCAGCTCGGGAATGGTAGCTTGGCTTCTCTTTGAAAGGGATTCATGCACGGCGTTTCCCTTCAGAAGTACATTGTGTAAACTTTCTTCACGGCAAAGCAATGTCTCTTCAATTGCCTTTGAATTTTGTTTTCGAACAATGTTACACATTTTGTTTAGTAATTCATTGGCACCTTGTATTCCAGGGTTAGCTTACACTAGTTGGAAACCAGGTAACACCTTAGGTTGTGAAGCTCGGGGTGGTACTAGAGGTATGAGCATAGGTGTTTGAGTAGACCTCACGATCTGAGGATGTTAGGTTAGATCTGGATGCAATGGAGTTTCTACGGCAACTAGATCTACGATACATTGGGAAGAAGGAGGTGGTTGAGTAAGTGCCACTTAAGGAGAAGCAGTAGTGAATACTACATTTAGGTGTTGGAACGAGTAGCTTTATATTCATCCATTGTTGAATGGTTTGGAGGTGAGGAATTTGGATAATATAAGAATCAAAGTGTGTTTGTTCCTCGAATGGATTGAGAACTATCGATGTGATAAGTTAAGGAAGCTTTGAATTGATGTAGGAAAGAGAGGATGCATAATCATGGAATATGCAGGAATCAAAAGTCTATTCCGATAGACAGCATCACTGTTCCGTTGCAGAACCAGAATATATTGGAGAACATTGAGGGTGCGTGAAACACAAAGGGGGATTTGAATTGGGTTGCACCAAATGTAATCTTTTTGAAACTCAGAACACAATTAACAATTGAATAAAGATAGATAAACACTAATATTTTTATCCTGGTTCACAGTTAACGAAGTTACTCCAGTCCACTCGCCAAGGTGGTTTTGCCTTATCAACAAGGACTTAATCTATTATAATCCAACCGATTACAGACAACCATAATAAGCTTCTGATCAACCTTTTTTACAATACCAACAAGTTTAGATGATCCTTATCGTGATACCACAATGGTCGTAGCCACTGTCTTCTTAAGAATCTAACTATCGCTTAGTCCCCAAGGCATCTATCAACCACCGTTGATTACAAAGTTATGTATACAAAGATGCTTCTAATAAGAAGATTACACAATGTTTAAGTACAGCAATACAAAAATGTTGAAAGCAAGATATGAACAAAAGCTCCTTGCTAAAAATACAAAACTATACAAAGAATATCTCAATAGAGTTTTTGCAGCGCTATGGTGTGGTTTTGTAGAACTGATTAGTTGCATTTAAATTTTTCCAGTGGCTTCCTTTATACAGAAGGATATATCTATTGGAGAGTAGAATAGTAAATACAAATACAGTTGTAAAGTCCCCAACGGTCAAGGTGGGAATGGTAGATAACAAGTACAAATAGGATTATTCCTACGCCATCCTATAAGAGTAGAGGTTACAATTTAAGTTAGTACTTTTATGCTCACCATCACACGTAAGCCATTCTTGATCTTCTAAGTCTTCAGAGGCTTCTGATTGTATGTTGGTTGAAGCATGTTGTAGAAGTATCATAACTTGATTCTTAGTCTTCAGAACCTGTTCAACAAAACCTTGTCTTCACGGTCTTTAGCACTTGGTCTTCACACGAGATGTCTTCATATCTTCAGAACCTGTTCAGCAGAACCTTGTCTTCAGCATTTTCAGAACATGGGACACCAAAAGTGATGTCTTAAGATCTTCAGAACTCGTTCATCATAACCTTGTCTTCAGCATCTTCAGAACATGGGACAACAGAAGCAAAGCTTTAGAAGGCCTCTAAAGCTTCCTTACTAAAGTCACGATAAGAAGCTATTGTACTAATGTTCCTTAGAACCGGTGCAGAAGTATCATTCAGAATCTTGACTTCCTTTGTAACACACGTAGGTATTCTTCCAAAGTGTTGAGTTCAAAATCTGATGACGTCGCACGCCTTCTTACCAGAGTCAAAACTTATTTAGCAAAGGCTACACACTAGACATAAACTATTAGAGTACACAATTGTTCTTTAAGATAACATGTAAAGTTATCATATAAAATCAAGGTCAAATGCAGAACCAATCTTATTCTGGCAATCTCCCCCTTATTGATGATGACAAAACCATGTATTTTGATATAATAATTCATACAGGTCAATCACCATTAAAAATCAAATTCAGAAAAGCTAACTAGCTCCCCCTGGATTTATTAATACCCAAGATTCATTTATGTTTGTTCAGAGTCTCCCTCTAAGACCTAGACTCACAAAATAAATTTTGCAGTACTGAAAGTAACATAGAGAAGGAATACTTCCCCATTGACATATCATCAGATTCTGACTAGAAATACCCAGTCTTCATCTCAGAACCTGGTTCACTATGAGTATCATAACCTTGTTTAGTAATTGTGTTGATGCCTTGCATCAAACATCAGAACTAGAACTTTTGTTCTTCAAGAAACTTGATCACACACCTGAAGGTTCCAAGCATCATGTCATCAGAAGGTTCAGCACCTGAATCATTTCTTGATTAACCATGTATTTTAACCATGCCTTAAACCATGTCTTATACTGTGTTGTGGATCGTGTCTTCTGACCATATCTTAGACCATGTCTTAGAATATGTCTTCTGACCATGTCTTGGACCAGGTCTTAGATAGTGTCTTATGATCATGTCTTTAGACCATGTCGTTAGACCATGTTATTAGATCTTCAGAAGGTTCATAACCTCTTAATGATATCAGATTGAGAGAGAATACTTACTACACTTCCAGAAATTTCACAACTTCTGAAGTATCAGAGTCTGGTTTATCAGAATCCTGGTGACAAAAACTTTCAGACAGTTTACAACTTCCGAACAGCTTTGTGGAATAGGATTAAATATTTTCAGAGCATGCGTTGACATTCTTTCAGATAGTTCACAACTTCTAAAAAATGATTATCGATTGATTACCCTTGTTATGATTTCAGATGATTCACAACTTCTGAAGCGTTAGAGTCTGATTCACCATACTTTCAGAAAGTTCACAACTTCTAAACAATAGGTGTTATCAACAGTCAATTACCTTACTTTCAGACAGTTCATAACTTCTGAACAGTGTGGGGTATCAGAGCTTGATTTATTCTCGAATAATTGGACACAAGGTGTACACCCTATTTAAGGTCGATTATTCGTCTTCTGCTAAAAATAACTACAACCAATTAAATTCAATTTTTTCGCTCGTGTTCGATTAAGCAATTTTTAAATAGACATTTACCATCCCAGTACGAGTCTTTCATTTAAAATAGTAGTTATCGCGCCAGTGCGAATCTTTTTTAACCAATGAGTCTTTTACCGCCCAAGCGCGCCTATACTCATTTTCACAATTAAAATCAATCAACAAATAAATTTTTTCTACCAAGAATTACGTAGCTTTGAGTTTCCATCGCACCAAGAGATGCGTAGGAGCGAGATCCAACGTCTCGTCAAACACCATAATTAAAAACTTATTTTTCCCCTTTATATTCTTTTTTATAATTATGTAATAACAGTTAGAAGAAATTAAAATACCTTAGGCTAACACTCATATACGCAAAGTTGATTAAACGGTTCTCATTGGATATAATGGATGTCGCGGGGTACTATTACCTTTCTTGTGCACAACCAACTTCCGCAATTGAATTTGATTGCGACACACAACCTTGGTCCAAAGATGAAATGAATTCTTAGTGTGTAACCGATATTCTTTGTAATACTAAAATGTTACTTTTAATTTTGAATCATTTTTATTTAGTTTATTTTTTCCAATATGTAAAGCCATAGAGGGATACAATCTTATGCGTCAAAGTCAAATAAACAAAAGTCAAAATTCATTTTCTAAAAAGTAAGTTGTCTTATTAGTTAAACTATTTACATTATTTAATGTATTACTTGTGCTTTTTGTGTATTAACCACTATTTACAAATTATTTGTAATCGCGGAAATACCCAAAAGCATATGGATATTATGTAATGAAATATATGTTGGATACTGTCGCCGAAGAGATTATAGATTCATGGGCTAAGGTAATCACTTTATCCATATGCATGTAATTTATTTATGTTAATTAAATTAATCTTGTTGTTAGCTAGTAAAATGTTTATTACATTGGAAATTGAAAGTTAAATGTTGGTGTTGTCAAGGCCGACCCAAATAATTCAGAGCCCCGTTCAAATCTTAAAAGGATTTAAAATAAAATATAAAAAATTATTATATATTAATAAATATTTCAATAACACTTAACATGTATAAATAGTATTGTTGTATTTATTTATTTTATTGGATTTGTCTTATTTATAAAGTTTTTGCCCCAAAGCTCACACTAATAGATAAATACTTATATTTACAATTTTACGTTTTAAAAATATATTTACAGTTATGAGACCTTCAAAATTTTAAAACATTGTGTTAAAAATTTGATTTAACATGTATATACATACTTTAATAACCATTCCTACTAATATTTATTTTTATTATTATTATTTCTAATTAGAAAGTACTTATAAATTTCATTAAGAGTTAATATGTTAATATGAAAGAAATATAAGTAAGTGAAAAATGTTATAAAACTTTATAAATAATTTAGGTTGTCAAAAATCATTGAAATTGAATAATTTAATTATAATGATTTTGTTAAAAATAATAATACTTTTTAAATTTTTAAACATATTATGATTTTAATACATTTTTACAAAGATAATATATATTTTTATAAAAAAAAATATAATAAATGAGTCAGTTTTAAGATAGATCTTTAAATATTTAAAGATAATTCAAAAAGTATTATTTACAATTTAAAAAAAAAAACAGAAAAAATAACTCTCAAAGATGTAGAATGGTGGATAGCCAAACATTTCTTCTCATAATTATGAGAGAAATTGAATCAATCAAGTTTATTGAGAGAAAAGCTGTTTTCATTACATAACATATAAAAATTAATTGTTTTCAATTTTGTAAATTGAACAAAATAACAAAATAAAAACTTATTTAAGGGGTAGAATCCACGACCTTTTTTCACAAAACTATTCCTCCACCATTACGCTAAATACAGATGGAAAATTATCATTATTTGGAACTAAAATAACATATGGAAGCATATCGTTTATTTTATATTTAAAAAAAAAATGAGGCCCATAAGTGTTTGAGGCTCTGTGCTATAGCACTGTTTGCACATCACATGCACAGGGCCGGGTCTGAGTGTTGTTGTGTTAACATAATTTAGAAATTATTAAAATTATAGGTGTTAACGATGAGAAACAATTCTCATTATAAGATATAGATGACATCCGTTCACGTTGGATCGATTACTTCATGTATAACTTATGATTTAAACGAATTTCTCATGCGTTGTTATCTGGTAACCTAAATTAGTATGATGTAAATGTATGAGTGGAATTTTGGGTTGGTTGTGAACAATGTATGTGCTGCCTTGTTGAAAACTTGTGTATTCTATCACAAAATGTGCGTAAAGGTTTTTGTCCAAAAATGTGTGTATGTGCTGCCTGACTGATTTGCCGCCTATTAACAAAATGTCACAACATGGTAATATAGGTTCTATCGCTATATATATATATATATATATATATATATATATATATATATATATATATATATATATCAACGTTTTTCCCTTGGTTGGTAGTGCCAATCGAAGTAAATGCTAACTTTTCACCTCGGGTATTAAAGAAAGTGAGAGATAAAGTTGGACACATTTTAAAAATACAAAAATACAGTTGTTAGAGATTAAACTCATGTTGCACCCCAAAATTTGCCCATCTAATTTTATTTTTAATTGGCTTATTACTTTGACATCATTTGCACCTTAGGCCAACAATAAAATCATGCATTTCATTGAACACATAATTAAAGGATCAAGGATCCTGGATTAGGGCTTTCTCTTATTTATATCATCAACTTCTGGCATCAAGAATTGGTTCATTATCTCTAAGTATGATATAAGCATTTTGCATTGGGTTACTTCTTAAGATTGGACTTGTTCAAAAGGGCTTTTATTATCATTTGAAGTATTGGATCACGAGATTACATGGATTACGAGATATCATAGCCCAACATTCTTTGTTTATATCTCTTCAAGGCGATAAAAAAAAAGAGATTCAATTGGGACAAGAGGATTAATTTAAATATTTGGAACTTGTCGTTTGGATCCAAGCAGTGATTTGAACATAATTCACTCAGTGTTCAAGAGTCGACATCGGAAAGGTCAATTGCTTAAATTCTACTACAAAAAAAATCCATTACATTATGCTCCAAAGTTTCATTGCACAGTAAACCATACAAAATAAATAATAGCCTATTATTTCCAATCCCATGCTTCATCCTAAGTGACAATTGCTGATCTTCAAGCTTCCATATCTCTACAACGCTTCATGTAAAAAATCTCCATGCTGAAATTATCTTCATGTCCATGCTAGACTCAGTTTTTTATAACCCATCAGCCTCCAAGAGCACCATTGCTTGACCAAGCCATTAACTTATAAATCATCCTGCATCAAGTTCAAAACCAGCACCCATCAATTACCAAAACAGTTCCATTCAAGCCCTTTATTCGCATCGAAACAGTCCGCCATCCGACTGTGCGTCTCGCTACATTCATGTACAAATCGTGCCATGAAACTTGGCTTGCTGCTAACAGCATCCTGCAACAAAAAAGAAAACAAGAAGACAAACTTCAAATCAATTTTAGGACCAGCTACAAACACAAGAGGAAATCCACAAAAACCTGCACAATCGCAAAACAGAAGTCACGACATAATACAAAACAGCAGCAAGACCAAGTGATTGACTCTTCATTCATTTGAAAACAGGTTCAGAATATTATCATCACGTCATGATTATGGTTCTGATAAAAAAGAGAAAACACAGGTTCGGAATCAAGCGTAAAAAGCCGTTTCGATTCAGAATAGTCATGGCACAATAGTTCACACGCAATGCAAATCAAAGACAGAGAATAACAACACATCAGACTCAATTTATTTGAAATCAGCATACACACATACATCATTCAACACTAACCAGCTTTGAACTGTCCCTTAACTATTTCCCAACGGTCACTAACCTCTCCTAAGTGTTATAACAAACCTTATTCCAAGTCACCCGCTATTCACAGACCCTGCATAATCCATTAACAGCCATACATATAACACAATTCAGCCCAATTTTGTGATTACTAACCAACCTATAATTGTCATAACCTAACTAACTTAACAGAAACCTAACTGATTCCATAACCTACTAACTGTCTCTAACCGAATGCTAACAGAAATAACTACCCTAACAACTTTGCAAACAGTCATAACAGAATGTAACAGAAAAACCTAGCAGTTTCTAACCTATAACAGAATCCAGTTTCAATATAACTAACCTCTCCACTTAACTCAATCCTCACCCTTAATCTCATAACTAACTCCCTCTAATCCAATGGCTCAGAATCTCCTCCCTCAACTGAATTTCACTCTCAACCTCTATATATTCTCATCACCTCCACGATTATGAGGCTTCTTCCATTCCTCTCCACCACTTCTTCACCATTGTTCACAGAGATTCATCTTCATCCCTTCTCTCTCTCTCCTTCAATCACATTCTTCACCCACACTCAAAGCTCTCACTGTCAACCTCCATTAAAGCTTATCATTGAAGCTTTAATGGAATGAGCTTAGCTTCCATCTTTCAACACTCAAACGCTCTGCAACTACAATAATCTCACGCACTCTCAACAACGACAATCACGAAAACGCAGAAATACAGAAAAAGAATAGTAGAAGAAGAAGATATCGCAAGCAAGAACAAAGAGAAGGCGTGGAAATCTAAAGAATCACCTGAAGAATTTGTCAAGTTCCTCAACTGCGTTTATTTCGCACACTGAAGAGCTTTGGAGTCTCTCCACCGGTTTTCCGCAACGATTGTCGCCATATTCGTCATCCAGGTAAGTCTTCGAATCGGCTCCTCCTTCTACATCTCTTGCTGTTCTTGATGTTGTGGTGTGGTATGAGCACCTCCGAGTTATTCCCCCATGATCTTGATCTATGATTCGTAGCCATTAGCCTTCGATTTGATTTCTATCTAGATCTAGGGTTTGGTGTTTGGTCCGATTAGGGGAGGTTGAGTTTGAATCGGTGAAAGAGAGTTAAAGATTCGAAGAGAGGAAGGGAAATAGGTGCGGTTGAGTGTTTTAATCTCGCATTCGGTCAAGCTCCGCCGCCTCCGGCGCGGCGGAGCGATTTCCGGTGAGGTATGAGTACGAAGAGAGATTACGAGAGTGAGAGAGAGGGCTCGAGAAATCCGAAACGTCACAACTCAAAACCTAATTCCCAATTTAATCTTCTTTTTATTTATCTTTTAATCAATCTTTTTTATTTTAATTAGAATCTGAATAATGATAACGGATAAAACAAATAATCTTGGGCCACGAATTTGCTATTCGTCACCCCCTGGCCCATGCCTTTTTTATTAACAAAATCTGAACGAAAATGACACTTCTTGGGCCTTTTTGCTGATCACACTCCCCTCAGGGCCCATCACGCCGTTTTGGCTAGAAAATAATAACAAAAAACCTGCTGGGCCAACACTCTGGGCCCAGCGCTTGCTATTCACCACTTTGGTTTCCGATTCACACCCCCTGTTTACTTTTGTTTAATTAATAAACTTAGGTTTAATTAGATTTTTACCATTTTCCTAACAATTGAATCACTAATTCTTCACTATCAATTTTAGGCTTTTAATACAATTTTAGACATATAAAAATAATCACTAAAAAATATTAGTTTAGGCTTGTATTTTAATTCTTTTGCTTGATTAGAATTCTTGTTCTTTGTCATATAAAAATCAATAAAAATAATAGCCCTTTAATTCACTTTTGGTACTATATTTTGCATCATTTGCTTCTATGTTTTGTACCATATTTCAAGTCATTCTTTTAGTCATTTTTGCACTAATTTTGTATCATTGTTTTGCTTGTAATTTTTGCTTGTAATTTCACTTGTTTGTTCCTTTAGATTTAAGACCTATAATCTCCATAACTATTAGGCTTAGTCTTGTTTCCCTTAAAATCCTAACATTAGGTATAATCATAACATTAAGCCAGTTATTCATTTTAGGCTAGTTTTTCTTTCCCTTTTCTTTTCAACTTTAAAACATTTAATAAATAGAGATGTGAATCACATTAAGAAAGTGATAGAGAAATGAGTGGGATTCATTCCCTAATCTGTTTCTCAATCACTTAGTGGCATAGAAATGAGTGGGATTCATTCCCTAATCTGTTTCTCTGTCACTACTTAATGGGAGAGAAATGAGTGGGATTCATTCCCTAATCTGTTTCTCGAACATTAACTAATGGGATAGAAATGAGTGGGATTCATTCCCTAATCTGTTTCTCGAACATTACATAATGGGATAGAAGTGAGTGGGATTCATTCCCTAATCTGCTTCTCGATCATTATACATTTTTATGTGATTCGAATCGCAAAGTAAATTCCCTTAAAAAACACTCAACCAAAAACACTTAAAACACTTAATAAGGGCTCAGACCTAAATCAAAGTAATGAAGTGGTGCGAAGCCTTGTATTGGGTTTTGTTCATCATGAAGTTACATAAAAAACACAAACCAATTTTCTCTCTTCTCTCCCTTGCCTCCGAGGCATCCTTTCTCTTGCCTTCAGGGCATTCTTTCTCCTAATCAGACACGTTATTTCCGCTCCATTCCCAGCTTAAGACTCCAGAGGTCGAGCAGCGGAGTGCGAATGTAACTGTTCAACTAAAAAACACAAAAACAAACAAAAACTAAAGAGCCGAACTACGGCGCTCTGATTCCTGAAAAGGATACGTAGGCATTAGGTCGCGGGGCCTAAGCGAGCACAACTATTTATAAACCTTATTTTCCCCGTGTTTCTTCTTTTTTCATTTGCATGCATTCCCTTAGTAATTAAGCCTTAGATAACACACCCTTAGAATAGAACAAACATAGGTGGATACCATCGAGTACGATGGGCGTGAGGGGTGCTAGTACCTTCCCCTCGCGTAACAGACTCCCGTACCCTATCTCTGGTTGCAAGACCTTTTCTTATCCTTCACCTTAGGTTTTCTGATATTCCTTTCCCGCGAAGGGATAAATATATTGGTGGCGACTCTGTTCACATTTTCGCGAGCGTGCGACAGCTGGTGACTCTTCTGGGGATGTGATAGACCTGTGCTGGTCCATTCTTAGCGAGTCGATCCTAGCCTTCGTTTGTTTGTTCATTGGGTGTGCTTATATATTGTTTATGCTTCACTTCATTTATTTTATGCTTGCATATCATGTTTATTTACTGCTTGCATATCATGTTTATTTTCTCGCATTCTGGACTATATTATGGGTCCCCGTGGGGACCACATATTTTCTCTGTTTGCAGGTTGGGTAGGATGTTCTATGAGGTAAAAGGCCCAATACCCAGGCCAGAGTGATACTTAGGCTACCTAGGACAGAATGGATAGTCATGACGCCAACAGAATGTCAGGTTCTGTTGATTGCGATCATGAGACCCACGACCAGTTGAGGTTCAAATGGGATACCATTGTTGGCATGTATTTGCAACAATGATGGTGTTTCAGGAGAACTGTTAACGCTGGAGACCTTTTGACCTACCTTATATTAGACCACACTTGTGAGACGGGTTGGGAAATTTTGTTTTGCAGGAAAACATGCCTCCATCCCACCCTATGCCCATTCAGACTATCTATCATAACCAACGTCGAACCTCTGAATCTAGAGGGTTCGACCTTATGTGACTTATGCAAAGGTTATATATCTTGAATCAACGTCGAACCTCTGAATCTGGAGGATTCGACCAGCTCTGACTTATACAGAAGTTCTACATCAGTTATCTATCAGAATCAACGTCGAACCTCGGAATCTGGAGGGTTCGACCATCTTTGACTTATGCACAAGCTATTTATCCAGAAAACAACGTCGAACCTCTGAATCTAGAGGGTTCGACCATATCTTATTGACCATGAGAAGCTGTTGTCCAAGAGGCCTGGATCCTTGATCCGATTTATGTTGCATTTGCATCATCATCGACATTTTTGCATTCATGCATGTGCATCCATGGTTACCAAGACTCTTACCACTCTTCCTCTCCATCAGATCAGTCAAGACGATTCCTCCACACCGATATCTAACAAGAGTTCACAGAAGAAGAATCATGGAGAACTATGAGCAAGATCAAGCTGCCATTAGAGAAGATATGGATCAAATGAAAGGCAAGGTTGATGCTATTTTGGAAGCCCTCCAAGCTTTGAGAAATGAAAGGGTTCCTGTTGTGCAAGAGACTCCTGTTGTTGCTAATCAACTTGTTGCTAGTCAACCTGATGTCATTCCACCTTCTTCTACTCCACTTGAGTTCCAACCAAGGACTAATGCTACTCTTGGGATGCCATTTAGCTTCATGACTACTGATACTCTTGGAGCTTTAAACCAAGGAGGATCCATGCCCATAGCTTCTGGAGTGCCAACTATGACTGGGCCTGTTTTCCCATTTCCTACTCCACCTCCTCATACAGAGATTCCTTATCCTGCTTTCTGTGGTCCTCAATTTGCCAATCCAGAAATGCATCCAATACCAACTGCTGAAAGAGCTCAACCCGTTGAGAGATCTGCTGAGAAGTATCAAATTCTTGAGGAAAGGATTCGAGCTATTGAAGGTTTTAGTGCCTATGGAATGGATGCTGAAGAGATGTGCCTAGTTCCTAATCTGGTTATTCCGCCCAAGTTCAAGACTCCTGACTTTCAGAAGTACAAGGGTTTAAGTTGTCCAAAGAGCCATATCATCATGTACTGTCGTAAGATGGCTTCTCACATCCACAATGACTCATTGCTCATCCATTGCTTTCAGGATAGCTTGTCTGGGGCATCTTTGAACTGGTATATGAACCTGGAGCGTAGTAGGATCCGATCTTGGAAGGATTTGTCTGATGCCTTTCTCAAGCAATATCAATACAACATTGACATGGCGCCGACTAGGTTGCAACTACAGAATCAGGTGCAAAGGACCAATGAAACATTCAAAGAATATGCCCAAAGGTGGAGAGAAATGGCTGCTCAGGTTAATCCACCACTTTCTGAATCCGAACTGGTTGATATGTTTATGAACACTCTTCAAGGGCATTACTATGAAAGAATGGTGGGTAGTGTTTCTTCTGGTTTCTCCGATCTAGTCAGGATTGGTGAAAGAATTGAGAATGGCTTGAAAATTGGTAAGATCCAGAATCCCGCCAATGCTGCCGCTGCAAATCAATATGGGTACAAGAAGCCTCAGGGTAATTTCATCAAGAAGAAAGAAGGCGAGACTAGTGCTGTTTCTACTCAAGATCAAGCTCCTTGCTATCAAGTGAACGCCACCGCTCCTCAAGCTTATGTGGCACCTGTTGGTCAACAACCTTGGGTTCCTTACCAACAATATGTCCAACAACAACAACAAGGTTTCCAACAACAAGGTTATCAACAAAGACAAGGACAACAGAGGCAGAATAGGCCAAAAAGGGTGTATGATCGTGTACCAATGACTTATAGCCAAGTTCTCGCTGCCTTGCTTGACCGCAAACTGATTCAATTAGCGGAAGCTAGGCCTCCTCCTGACCCCCTCCCTCCAAACTACAAGATTAATGCCAAGTGTGAATTCCACTCAGGAGGATCTGGTCACACCACTGAAGAATGCAGAGTTCTCAAAGACAAAGTTCAGGATCTGCTTGATGCAAAAGAGATTGAGTTTGCACCTGTGGCACCTAATATGATCAATAATCCCATGCCACCTCACAATGGAGCTTCCACCAGTGGACCATGAAGACTTTATGTTTGACAGAGAACATTTCATTTGCATTAGAATAAGGCCAAGCTTGCCATTGTATAGATTTCTTTAGTATTTTCAATTGTATTGCTTTTGTTGTTATCAAGTACTTCTCATTGTAAGAAACTCATTCTGTTTGAATAAATAAAAATAATGCAATATACATGTTTTTCTCAAATCATTTCATCTTTGTCATTATGTTCATTGATACTTCACTCATTTGTCTTAAGCAACTAAAAAAGGAGAATGATGAAAATAAAAAATACATGCACTACTAACCGTATGCTTTTGGAACAAAGATCCTGCTGACGATGTACAGGCATTGTTTCAATTCCTAAACACCGGTGTTATAAGGGAGTAAAACCCTCGTCAACCCATTTGAGCCTAAGGCGTAGTAGTTTCTTTTTCAAAAATACAAAACCCTCAATCTTAACCAGGGGCAGGGTAGTCTTCAGTTAGTGCGACCGAGCGCTCAACTTTCAGGTATTCCATCAGAGGATCAATCATATCTCAGATCTCACAACAAAAAAAAAAAGGAAGAGCACAATCCACAATGGATGTCTCTCATCCACTAAGAAGAAGGCAGTCACAACCTTTTCGTCAAGTCAATCAACAAAGTCATACAACTTGTTCCCGAACGACAAAAAAAAGAGAATGAAAAGAAAGTTATGAATCATGATAAAACAAAAAAAAACAATAGCCCGCTAAGTCAAAAGAAAAAAAAGAAAAAAAGCTTTGAAGCAATTGACTTAGGCAAAAATTAGGGCATATCCCGCTGGACAACAAAAACCAAAATCAAAAGAAACTTTCTGTCCAGGCAAAAGTTAGGGAAAGCAAAAGAAAAGAACAAGAACAAAAATCCTCCAAGGGACAAGTTGTTATAATCATCAACGAAAGCACCAAAGGGTGACTGCCACCTCCATCAAAACCATAAAGGATCCTCATCCATCACAATCCTTCCTGAAAGGCGAATACTCGTGTCGAACTAGCTGAACATAGGACTGGAGGACATCACGAAGAAGGGGTGGGTTAAGTAGAACTTGAGCCTTTATCCTTTGTTTCTTAAACCGTGAACCCGGCCACGTTACAACCCTCAAAAGTCCTAATTGAAGCAGGGTTCGTTCTGAAAGCATACAAACTGTGAAATCATGTCAAAACTGACTCCTAATGTTGCTGTGTCATTTGTGTTAGTATCAGTACAACATTTTGACAAAGAAAAACTTTTACTTTGAGATTAACATATGCATTGCATTCTCATTATCTTTCCAAAACAGAATTGTCTCTAAACTTGAAAGTAAGTACTTGATACCAAGGAAAGTTCAACATTGAAATTCCATCGAGTAATCTTACAAAGGCAAAGGTTGGTCATCAACTAGCAAATATCTGAAGAATCCATTGGTTGGAAGAGTTCCTTTCAATCTGGGGCATTCATTCCATGATCAACACTGGGGCAGACCATTGCAAATCTCCATGATTCAAACATTATCAAAATCCTACATCAAAAGATCATACAAGCTGGGGCAAGCTAGTAATAATTCATCTCTTCATCTTCAATCAAGTGTCAGATATCGAGATAGGTGTCGAGGAGTCAAGCCGAACACCTCACCTTCATAAGTTCTATCTTTCAAGCAATGACCTTTCCACAAAGGACATCCTCCATCCACTCCTTGTATCTTGGAAACAAAACATTCCATCCATAGTCATACATGCATCATGCATATCATTGCATTCTCATTGGCATTTATCCCTTAATAATCCAATCATCAATAAAGCAGGGGCATCCACCTCACCTTGAATCTCAAGTAGAGTTTCAGGATTCCGCCTAATCTATTCTACACAAAGCAGAAACCCTGAACACTCCATCAGTACACCGCATATAGAAATCATTGCATCGCATCTTCAGAAGCGCATAAAACTAATCAAACATTTGCATTTGAAGCATAAGCCAAGTTACTCATCAGATGAGGTCCCTATAAAACATTCAATTGATATTCCACTGGATCACTCAGAGCTACCATTGTGGTGTCATCTCCCAAAGTCAATGTTTGTGTGTTCAACCCAGAGTTGATGTGTTTTGTGTTCAACCCAGAGTTGACTTTCCTTTCGTCTTTTAACCCCGAGTTAATTATCTCTTCCCACTCAACCCAGAGTTGACGGTTATCCTTTATTCAATCCAGAATTGATTTCATCTTCCCCTCTCAACCCAGAGTTGACGGTTATCTTTTGTCTTTCCCACTCAACCCAGAGTTGACGGTTATCTTTTGTCTTTTCCCACTCAACCCAGAGTTGACGGTTATCTTTTTCCTTTTCCCACTCAACCCAGAGTTGACGGCCATCCTTTGTTCAATTCAGAATTGACTTCTCTTGTCTTTCCCACTCAACCCAGAGTTGACGGTTATCTTTTCTCTTTTGCCACTCAACCCAGAGTTGACGGTTATCTTTTTCCTTTTCCCACTCAACCCAGAGTTGACGGCCATCCTTTGTTCAATTCAGAATTGACTTCTCTTGTCTTTCCCACTCAACCCAGAGTTGACGGTTATCTTTTCTCTTTTCCCACTCAACCCAGAGTTGACGGTTATCTTTTGTCCTTCCCACTCAACCCAGAGTTGACGGTTATCTTTTCCCACTCAACCTAGAGTTGAAGATTATCCTTTATCTCTTCCCACTCAACCCAGAGTTGACGGTCACCTTTTTCTTCCCACTCAACCCAGAGTTGACGGTTATTTCTAATTGTTCATATTTCCCTTTTTCAACCCAGAGTTGATGTTCTTACTTTCTTTCTCAACCCAGAGTTGATGCCTATATCTTGTCCCACTAATACTAATTTCCCTTTCCGTTCTCAACCCAGAGTCGATATTTACCTCTTATTCGACCCCGAGTTGACTTCCCTTTATTCTTCGACCCGGAGTTGATTTACTTTTCTTTGTCAACCCAGAGTTGTCGTTTATTTCATTTCTAACCCAGAGTTAATTTGTTCAACCCAGAGTTGATACGTTCTTCCTCAGTAGAGTTGACACCATTTCTTTTCCCCAATGGATCCTATCTTTCATCAGGCAAATTTTTTAGGTTCCATTGATATTTAATCTTCTTCCACCTTGAATGTTCGAAAGGCTAGCGCCAATCTCACCTTCAGGTTTAAGATGATTAAATAGGGGCAGCTGTTGCACCCCAAAATTTGCCCATCTAATTTTATTTTTAATTGGCTTATTACTTTGACATCATTTGCACCTTAGGCCAACAATAAAATCATGCATTTCATTGAACACATAATTAAAGGATCAAGGATCCTGGATTAGGGCTTTCTCTTATTTATATCATCAACTTCTGGCATCAAGAATTGGTTCATTATCTCTAAGTATGATATAAGCATTTTGCATTGGGTTACTTCTTAAGATTGGACTTGTTCAAAAGGGCTTTTATTATCATTTGAAGTATTGGATCACGAGATTACATGGATTACGAGATATCATAGCCCAACATTCTTTGTTTATATCTCTTCAAGGCGATAAAAAAAAGAGATTCAATTGGGACAAGAGGATTAATTTAAATATTTGGAACTTGTCGTTTGGATCCAAGCAGTGATTTGAACATAATTCACTCAGTGTTCAAGAGTCGACATCGGAAAGGTCAATTGCTTAAATTCTACTATAAAAAAAATCCATTACATTATGCTCCAAAGTTTCATTGCACAGTAAACCATACAAAATAAATAATAGCCTATTATTTCCAATCCCATGCTTCATCCTAAGTGACAATTGCTGATCTTCAAGCTTCCATATCTCTACAACGCTTCATGTAAAAAATCTCCATGCTGAAATTATCTTCATGTCCATGCTAGACTCAGTTTTTTATAACCCATCAGCCTCCAAGAGCACCATTGCTTGACCAAGCCAATAACTTATAAATCATCCTGCATCAAGTTCAAAACCAACACCCATCAATTACCAAAACAGTTCCATTCAAGCCCTTTATTCGCATCGAAACAGTCCGCCATCCGACTGTGCGTCTCGCTACATTCATGTACAAATCGTGCCATGAAACTTGGCTTGCTGCTAACAGCATCCTGCAACAAAAAAGAAAACAAGAAGACAAACTTCAAATCAATTTCAGGACCAGCTACAAACACAAGAGGAAATCCACAAAAACCTGCACAATCGCAAAACAGAAGTCACGACATAATACAAAACAACAGCAAGACCAAGTGATTGACTCTTCATTCATTTGAAAACAGGTTCAGAATATTATCATCACGTCATGATTATGGTTCTGATAAAAAAGAGAAAACACAGGTTCGGAATCAAGCGTAAAAAGCCGTTTCGATTCAGAATAGTCATGGCACAATAGTTCACACGCAATGCAAATCAAAGACAGAGAATAACAACACATCAGACTCAATTTATTTGAAATCAGCATACACACATACATCATTCAACACTAACCAGCTTTGAACTGTCCCTTAACTATTTCCCAACGGTCACTAACCTCTCCTAAGTGTTATAACAAACCTTATTCCAAGTCACCCGCTATTCACAGACCCTGCATAATCCATTAACAGCCATACATATAACACAATTCAGCCCAATTTTGTGATTACTAACCAACCTATAATTGTCATAACCTAACTAACTTAACAGAAACCTAACCGATTCCATAACCTACTAACTGTCTCTAACCGAATGCTAACAGAAATAACTACCCTAACCACTTTGCAAACAGTCATAACAGAATGTAACAGAAAAACCTAGCAGTTTCTAACCTATAACAGAATCCAGTTTCAATATAACTAACCTCTCCACTTAACTCAATCCTCACCCTTAATCTCATAACTAACTCCCTCTAATCCAATGGCTCAGAATCTCCTCCCTCAACTGAATTTCACTCTCAACCTCTATATATTCTCATCACCTCCACGATTATGAGGCTTCTTCCATTCCTCTCCACCACTTCTTCACCATTGTTCACAGAGATTCATCTTCATCCCTTCTCTCTCTCTCTCTCCTTCAATCACATTCTTCACCCACACTCAAAGCTCTCACCGTCAACCTCCATTAAAGCTTCTCATTGAAGCTTTAATGGAATGAGCTTAGCTTCCATCTTTCAACACTCAAACGCTCTGCAACTACAATAATCTCACGCACTCTCAACAACGACAATCACGAAAACGCAGAAATACAGAAAAAGAATAGTAGAAGAAGAAGATATCGCAAGCAAGAACAAAGAGAAGGCGTGGAAATCTAAAGAATCACCTGAAGAATTTGTCAAGTTCCTCAACTGCGTTTATTTCGCACACTGAAGAGCTTTGGAGTCTCTCCTCCGGTTTTCCGCAACGATTGTCGCCATATTCGTCATCCAGGTAAGTCTTCGAATTGGCTCCTCCTTCTTCATCTCTTGCTGTTCTTGATGTTGTGGTGTGGTATGAGCACCTCCGAGTTATTCCCCCATGATCTTGATCTATGATTCGTAGCCATTAGCCTTCGATTTGATTTCTATCTAGATCTAGGGTTTGGTGTTTGGTCCGATTAGGGGAGGTTGAGTTTGAATCGGTGAAAGAGAGTTAAAGATTCGAAGAGAGGAAGGGAAATAGGTGCGGTTGAGTGTTTTAATCTCGCATTCGGTCAAGCTTCGCCGCCTCCGGCGCGGCGGAGCGATTTCCGGTGAGGTATGAGTACGAAGAGAGATTACGAGAGTGAGAGAGAGGGCTCGAGAAATCCGAAACGTCACAACTCAAAACCTAATTCCCAATTTAATCTTCTTTTTATTTATCTTTTAATCAATCTTTTTTATTTTAATTAGAATCTGAATAATGATAACGGATAAAACAAATAATCTTGGGCCACGAATTTGCTATTCGTCACCCCCTGGCCCATGCCTTTTTTATTAACAAAATCTGAACGAAAATGACACTTCTTGGGCCTTTTTGCTGATCACACTCCCCTCAGGGCCCATCACGCCGTTTTGGCTAGAAAATAATAACAAAAAACCTGCTGGGCCAACACTCTGGGCCCAGCGCTTGCTATTCACCACTTTGGTTTCCGATTCACACCCCCTGTTTACTTTTGTTTAATTAATAAACTTAGGTTTAATTAGATTTTTACCATTTTTCCTAACAATTGAATCACTAATTCTTCACTATCAATTTTAGGCTTTTAATACAATTTTAGACATATAAAAATAATCACTAAAAAATATTAGTTTAGGCTTGTATTTTAATTCTTTTGCTTGATTAGAATTCTTGTTCTTTGTCATATAAAAATCAATAAAAATAATAGCCCTTTAATTCACTTTTGGTACTATATTTTGCATCATTTGCTTCTATGTTTTGTACCATATTTCAAGTCATTCTTTTAGTCATTTTTGCACTAATTTTGTATCATTGTTTTGCTTGTAATTTTTGCTTGTAATTTCACTTGTTTGTTCCTTTAGATTTAAGACCTATAATCTCCATAACTATTAGGCTTAGTCTTGTTTCCCTTAAAATCCTAACAATTAGGTATAATCATAACATTAAGCTAGTTATTCATTTTAGGCTAGTTTTTCTTTCCCTTTTCTTTTCAACTTTAAAACATTTAATAAATAGAGATGCGAATCACATTAAGAAAGTGATAGAGAAATGAGTGGGATTCATTCCCTAATCTGTTTCTCAATCACTTAGTGGCATAGAAATGAGTGGGATTCATTCCCTAATCTGTTTCTCTGTCACTACTTAATGGGAGAGAAATGAGTGGGATTCATTCCCTAATCTGTTTCTCGAACATTAACTAATGGGATAGAAATGAGTGGGATTCATTCCCTAATCTGTTTCTCGAACATTACATAATGGGATAGAAGTGAGTGGGATTCATTCCCTAATCTGCTTCTCGATCATTATACATTTTTATGTGATTCGAATCGCAAAGTAAATTCCCTTAAAAAACACTCAACCAAAAACACTTAAAACACTTAATAAGGGCTCAGACCTAAATCAAAGTAATGAAGTGGTGCGAAGCCTTGTATTGGGTTTTGTTCATCATGAAGTTACATAAAAAACACAAACCAATTTTCTCTCTTCTCTCCCTTGCCTCCGAGGCATCCTTTCTCTTGCCTTCAGGGCATTCTTTCTCCTAATCGGACACGTTATTTCCGCTCCATTCCCAGCTTAAGACTCCAGAGGTCGAGCAGCGGAGTGCGAATGTAACTGTTCAACTAAAAAACACAAAAACAAACAAAAACTAAAGAGCCGAACTACGGCGCTCTGATTCCTGAAAAGGATACGTAGGCATTAAGTCGCGGGGCCTAAGCGAGCACAACTATTTATAAACCTTATTTTCCCCGTGTTTCTTCTTTTTTCATTTGCATGCATTCCCTTAGTAATTAAGCCTTAGATAACACACCCTTAGAATAGAACAAACATAGGTGGATACCATCGAGTACGATGGGCGTGAGGGGTGCTAGTACCTTCCCCTCGCGTAACAGACTCCCGTACCCTATCTCTGGTTGCAAGACCTTTTCTTATCCTTCACCTTAGGTTTTCTGATATTCCTTTCCCGCGATGGGATAAATATATTGGTGGCGACTCTGTTCACATTTTCGCGAGCGTGCGACAACTCATAACAAGTAAAAATTTCTCTTGATTAGTATTTCAACCATGTGGCACACTTACCATGACACTTTTCTTTAACTCAGCCATCAAACCGAAGTAAAACCCTTAATCAACTACGATAAAATCTCTTATTCTTAGTAATGTTACTTGGCGATGCCAGAACCTTTGTTGAGGGGATGAAAAACTAAATAAATTTAAGATCAAATAATTTAACGATGTAAATAAAAAAATTCAAGGGGTTCAAAGTACTATTTTATTGACACTTATTTATGTGCATTTAAATGCATTTTTAAAAATTCAGAGGTACAAAACTAGGGGTGGCAAAACGGGTTCGGCGCGTTGGGCATGCTCGTTTTGCCCACACTTAGTGCGGGATGGGTTAAGGTTTTAGACCCTCACTCTTTAATATGACCGCCCTGCCCCGTCCCGCCCCGTTTTTCATACGGGCTTTTGCGGGCATGAAAATTAACATCAAATTTTATATTTTTAGGCTTAATCCGCCCTGCCCTCACTTTTTGCGAGACGGGTCAAAGTTTTAGGCCCACATCCTTAACTATGTTCGTCCCGTCCCGTCTCATTTTTTGCGGACTTTTAGAGACGGATCTAAACGGGACGGGAATGCCTGTTTAACACCCTATTCGAAACCCTTGTTGAGGGGATGCAAAACTTAATAAATTTAACATCAAATGATTTAATGGTGCAAATAAATAAAATTCAAGGGGTTCAAAGTACTATTTTATAAACATTTATCTGCATTTAAATACATTTTTAAATAGGGTTGGTTTTACCCTATACTGAACCTTCTTAAAAGTATTGATCCAATTTTAAGAATTGTGGTTGAATCTTCTCATTTTACAAAATACACTTATAAAATGAGAATTATCCTTCTTTTTTATAAACATATATTAATAATATATATTATCTAATATAAAACTCGTAATATCTAATCTATATAACCTATTTAAAAATCTATATAGCTCCCAACCATATAGAAGAGAGAGAGGGGGAAAAGTAGTTGAAGATGCCAATAGCGTGGGCTTCCAACCGATAGGGTATTTGAAGTTTCTTTTAGCTCATCAGTGGAAAAAATAAAAATCAAATGAATCTTAATATATATTTTCGAATTTGAATATATTTAGTTTTTTTATAGAAAAAAAATCATTGAGTGGTTTTCCTTGATCAGAAATTCCATTTATTTTACGTATGGAGATGGAAAATAACAACCCAATGCTTGGTCCAACTAAAACTTATCAGATATGTCAAATCCAGTCAAATAAAACGTTCAGTCAAATAAAACTATATATTCTTAGTGATAAAGTTGAATATTCTAATATTTCAACAAAACAATATCAACCTTAATTATGTATAATCAGTAATTATCTAAAGACAAGTCAATACAATTATATTCAATTTAAATACTATGCTTTTGTTTGACAATGTTACTTTTTATTTTTAAATTTATAGTTCAAGATTTATAATTTATAAATGTGTATATTTTTTAAACAAATATATTTAATAAATGATATTTTCTTAGAGTTTATATTTTATTTTTAATAAATTATAGTCTATTTTGATAAATTAATATAAGTAATTTAAAAATTAAAATTTATTATTTTTTACTCAATTTTACTCATATATATTAAATTAATAAAAAATAAATATTAATTAAAATATTTTTACAGCACTTCATATTTATAAATTAATCCAATATAATTCTATAAAATATTATAAATTTAATAAGATAGCTTAAGTGTTAGTTTACCAGAAAGAGCCTAAATAAATTTGAGGAAATCACATCTATATGATAGACTCACTCACCTAAAAACCTTGGTGGAGTTTAAGCTAATTCCAATAGAGGGACCATATTCATTTTACATCCATATAGCTCCTTTCTCTTTCAACACTCTTTTTCTTATATACTTTCTCATATGTATACAAATTTCTCATAGCAGCAAAATTGAACTCAAACATGAACAAGGACAATGAAACATATATCAAACTTTTCAGGAGAAATTCTAGTATTCAGAAGAAGAGTTTGTTCTCAAGAGAAGCAAAAGTTACAATAGTTACCACCACTGTGGTTGTTCTCTTCTGCTTAATAGCTACTATTTGTTATTTTGCAGCCTCCAATAATGTGAGTTTTTATGCATTATCATAGATTTTTCTTCTATTATTTGATATACATATTGAATTAAAGAAGATATTAAAGTCATATTTTCAATCTTTAATTTTTTGTTGCTAAATATCGAATTAATTTCTTATTTTTTTTCTTTCTAATTTTCATCTTAATATTATAATAATCATTCTTGTTTCATTATTTATATATAATATGTATTTAAGGATTATTTGTTTTAAAGGAAAATAAAATTTGACAAGAACATGAAGAAAATGTCATTTTGTTTTTTGCTTTCTTGTTCTAACATAAAAATGTAATAATGGAACAAAATGTAGAAAACTTGACCCAAGAAAGAAAAAAAACACAAAACCAAAAACTACTCTTTCTAGAATTTTTTATTGATCAGAACCTCGTAATCAAGATTTTTTTAATTAATTATTGATTTAGCATTAAATTTACGTTAAGTGCTTTTGATCATGTCAAAATTCTTGACTCAAAGTTCATGATGCAGAAAATAATTAAAAAATTTTTTTGAAGTACATAATTTCAGGTTATTCCATCCGCACAAACATACACCAAAAACAAGAATATCCACTTAGATGCACCAAAAGGAACAAAACTGAGAAACAAACATGTCCAAGAGACTATTTTCCTACAAAACATAACTCAACAAATCAATATAGCAATGTTTGTCCCTCATACTTTAGATGGATCCATGAAGACCTAAAGCCATGGAAAGAAAAAGGGATCACAAAGGAAATGTTGGAGGGAGCAAGAAGTTCAACATATGATAAGATTGTGATTGTGGATGGAAAGATGTATGTGGAGAAGTATAAGAACTCATTTCAAACAAGAGATGTGTTCACTTTGTGGGGAATTTTGCAATTATTAAGATTGTATCCTGGAAAGGTTCCTGATTTGGAACTCATGTTTAATGTTGGAGATAGGCCTCATATTAGTTTGGATCAGTTTCAAGGCCCAAATGCTTCACCACCACCTTTGTTTGGATATTGTTCCGATCAATCCAGTTTGGATATCGTTTTTCCTGATTGGTCCTTTTGGGGATGGTAAATTCCCTATAAACTTCGCTTCCTTCTTAATTACTCCATCTGGTTCTATTTATAAGAAAGAATATACTTTTTAGATACATTGAATGTTTAATGTATTTAAACAGTGAATTTTTTCTTATAAATAGGATCAGAGGTAGTATATTTTTGTATCTGGCTAATAATAAACATTTCTCTTATAAATAGGCCCGAGATCAATATAAAGCCATGGAATGGACTCTTGAAAGATATAAAAGAAGGGAACAAAAGGAGAAAATGGAAGGATAGAGTACCTTATGCTTATTGGAAAGGGAACCCTAATGTTGCTCCAACTAGGAAAGATCTTCTAAAATGCAATGTTACATCACAAAATGATTGGAATGCTCACCTTTACATACAAGTATTTTTCTTAATCAATTTTGTGTTAAATTTTCCTTGCAATTATTCACATCAAATGAAGATTGATGATTCATTGTATATATATGTTTGTGTCACAGGATTGGATCAAAGAAACCAATGAAGGCTTCAAAGAATCCAACATAGGAAACCAATGCACCCATAGGTACTATAAATATATATTCCGCCACAAAAACTAATTTTACATCCAATGCTGAAGCCATTATTCACGATCTCAAGCACATCTTAAAATCTGCTCTGGTAAAATCTTTAATATTCTTTTAAGTTATGTTTACGGTTGGTTATGCGTAGGTACAAGATATACATAGAAGGAATTGGTTGGTCAGTAAGTGAGAAATACATCTTAGCATGTGATTCCATGACACTATATGTAAAGGCCAATTACCATGATTTTTTCATAAGAGGCATGGTTCCATTACAACACTATTGGCCCATTAGAGACAATACTAAATGCACCTCTCTTAAGTTTGCTGTAGAATGGGGCAACAACCATTCTGATAAGGTATTTCTTTCATTGTGTTAAGTATATGCCATAATAAATCAACATCAAATATTAACATTTCCTAAAATTTACCTATTAGGCACAAGCAATAGGACAAGCTGCTAACAAATTCATACAAGAGGACTTAAACATGAACAATGTATATGATTACACATTTCATCTTCTTAATGAATATGCAAAGCTTTTGAGGTTCAAACCAAGTATACCTCAAGGAGCTGTGGAATTTTGTTCTGAAACAATGGCATGTGATGTGAATGGGATACAAAGGAAGTTCATGGAGGAGTCAATGGTGATGTCTCCTAGTGATTCAAATCCATGCACTATTCCTCCTCCATATGATTCTTTGACACTACAAGAAGTTTTAGAGAGAAAAGCTAATTCAACAAGGCAGGTAGAAATTTGGGAAGATGAATATTGGATGACTAAAAAAAATGGACAATAATATTGGCTTAGTTGTTATCTTTTTTTGAATAAATGTTTTTTTTTTGTTTGAATTTATGAATTTAATTTATAGTTTCTGATTTGCAAAATTACATGTTGTATAGCGGATTTAAAATCAAAGTTAAGCATTAAAAATAAAATAAAAATTCAAAGTTATGAATATATTCCACTTCCATTTCAAACCATGAAAAGTAAATCAATTAATTGGTGATGACGTGAATATAAGCATTAAGAATAGACATGTATATAAAAAACAACATATGTAAATTTCATTCACATAAACTAAAATAAAATCACATAGTTAAATTTCAATTCATGCACTATAATTTCAATTCATGCACTATACAATGCAATGCATCTCTCTCTCTCTCTCTCTTCTGTAATATCATAAGCAGCAACAAAATAGTAGACTAACAAGGATGGAGAAGAATTCAAGATAGGAGAAGAGGCAATCGCGTGCTCATATGGGATAATTTGATACGGATCAGAATTTGAGGATTGATGACCTCCTTAAGCAGAAAATCGAGTGAGGAATAGAATAAGAGTTATTTCATTATATTTCCATAAAGGATAGTACAAGCTTATACATGGATAGCTTAGTACAATAGCATAGGAGTAGGCATGGCAACGGGCGGGTCGGGTGGGTACTAGTGTCCCCATTGCCTGACTCGTCCTCATATTTTGTAATCGAAGAAAACTCAAACCTAGTCAAAACATATTTTCCCCATCAACTTCGGGGCGGATTCAGTTGGATATCCACGAATACGGGTTTTGTTGCCATGCTTGCATAGGAGAATAAAATATGCTTAACGGAAAAGGGAAAATAAGTTAACAGAAAGATATACGGCTCAGTCACCAAATCTAATCTTGGAATCTTGCTGGGATTCTCCTAGTACATTTGCGCCTAGTATTGCCAACAATGGGATGATTAATTGGGTCAGTAATGGGATCTGTATCATAATTACAAGAATCTACGACCGACTCTGATGTTGCTTTCGGCAATAATTGATTTTGGAAATCAAAATATAACTAATTCATTGGAAGTAGATCCGTCTCTATACACAATTCAATCTGGATTAAAGGGAACGTCGTGAATTGAGGGTCAAAATCTTTTAAGTTTTTCAACTACTAGATGAAACATGAGGATTTTCTCCCTTTGGTTACAAAGGAGTGGGACTCTATGAAGATTCATGCTAAGGCAACTTTTGTGATCAAGGAAAAACTTAAAGGCCTTAGAGATGGTTTGAAATTTTGGAATAAGGAAGTTTTCAGAATTCGGGACCTCGAAGTGGAGATGGCAGAAAAGAATTTGAATGCTCTAGATCATTTGTCTTCCATTTCTCCTTCGCGATTGAGCTCTTCTTTGGCGTTCGACATGGAAGCTCATTCATCCAGGCTTTGGCGATCTTTGGCTTTTAGAGAAAGTATGATTCATCAAAAATCAAGACATCAATGGATCAAAAAGGGGGAATCCAGTTTGAGGTTCTTTCATAGGGTAATGATGCATAGATTTACTAGGAACAAAATTTTTTGTTTCATTTCTAATGCAGAGAGAATTGACACAGTGTAGGAGGTTAGGAAGGTGGTCATATTCCATATTGAAGAATTTTTCTTAAACCCAATCCTAGGAAACCTGTCCTTGATGGTGTTGATTTTCATAGATTATCTCGTGAATATATGGTATCGCTTGAAGCTCCTTTCAGTGAAGATGAAGTCAAGGATGCGATTTTGGCCAAGTACTCCCCACAGGTGGTGGATAGGAGGTGTTCCGTTAAAAAGTGTTAACGACGGTACATTAGAATAATAATGCAAGTGTGAGTAGGTGAGGAAATGAAATAGTCCCATATTGGATAGAAATGTGGTGACTTGAACATTTATAACAGGGAGAACCCACTCACCTATCACCTTAAGGTTTTAGGTGGACAAGTGGTGTGTCTCTCACAAAGGTGTCTTGCTCAAAGGAAAGTCCCATAAAAGTAAGAATGCTCCTCGCTCGACCCTCTCCCAATGGTTGCACTAACAAATGGTATCATGAGATTTGGTTCGAGAAAGGGGCCGGTTTAGTATCGAAATGCCCAAAAAGAGGTGTCCCCTTGAAATACCCAAGAAGAGGTGTCAACGGCGGTACAAGTGTGAGGGGGAGCATTGTGGATTCACACGTGAAAATGTGAGTAAGTGGAGAAATAGTCTCACATTGGATAGGAATATCGTGACTTGAACACTTATAAGTGGGAGAACCCACTCATCTCACCTTAAGATTTCAGGTGAATAAGTGGCGTGTCTCTCACAAAGGTGTCTAGTCCTACACTATGTGGCAATGCTCCCTAATGAAATACTCCCTTAACATCCTGGTCTAGATGGGTTTTCTGTCAATTTCTTTAAAGAGTGTTGGGAAATTCTTAAAATGGATGTCCTTTATTTCATCAATGAGTTTCATTTCAATGCTAGACTTCCTAAAGTAATCACATCTTCTTTTTTTAGATCTAATCCCAAAGTGCGATAATCCTCATAATATTGATGAGTATAGGCCAATCTATTTGATTGGTAGCCTATACAAGATTCTCTCAAACTGTTGGCCTCTATAATTAAGAAGGTGGTGGATTCTTTGGTTTCTTCAAGTCAATCGACTTTCATTGCATAGAGACATATACAAGATGGGGTTCTTGTTATGAACAAAGTTCTTGACTATTCCAAAAGATTCAAGAAAGAATGTTTGGTGATCAAGGTGGATTTCATAAAAGCTTATGACTGGCTATCTTAAGATTATCTCAGATTTATCTTAAAAAATATGAATTTTGGGGGGGAAATGGATAAAGTGGATGGAAGCTATGATATTCACCAATACTATGTCCATATTGGTCAATGGGTGCCCGACTTTTGATTTCCATGTTAAAAGAGGATTGAGGCAAGGGGATCTTCTCTACCATTTCTTGTTCATTCTTGTTATTAAAGGGCTTACTGAAATGGTTAGCAAAGCTTCAAGTTAGGTGATCTTAAAGGTTTAAAGGTTAATTAGGATATTCAATTAGGCATTCTCCAATTAGGTGACAATACTATTTGGCTTTGTAATGGCTCTTGGGAGAATTTGTGGAGCATTAAAGGCATATTGAAATTTTTTGAGCTTGTTTCAGGTTTATGTGTTAATATATCTAAAAATATATCTATGGTGTTAACCTTAAAAAAAAATTTTGTCTGATGCTACCTCCTTTCTATTAGGGGTGGCAAAATGGGTCCGGCCCGTTAGGCATGCTCATTTTTCCCGCACTTTTGTGTGGGACGGGTCAAAGTATTAGACCCTCACCCTCTAGTGTGACCTCCCCGACCCATCCCGTTTTTTATGCGGGCTTTTACAGGCACAACCATTAGCATAAATTTTTCATTTTTAGGATTAATGTAGATTCTCTGTTTGTATGGTTGGCATTGATTTTATTAAAACAAATTAGACAGCAACATGTTAGATAGAATGTTTCAACATTGCAGAAAATATATGTTGAATAGGATGTTCTATCAACTACATCTAGTATAACATGTTGAACAAGATGTCATATGCAAAGATCATCTGACATCGTGACTAAGTGTTAAGTTGGGCTTTTGGATTCTGGTTAAGTTGTTACAGATGCAGAATATTTGGAGAATATTAGGAAATCCAATATAACGCTTAACCTAAGGATAAAAGACTTTATCTGTTTAAAGAGATTTGGTTGGTTTCTAAATCTGGAGAATATTTAGGAAACTAGTGATTGAAGATCAATTTCTTGGAGAATATCTTGGACATCTCTAGCAATCTCCCTACCGTGTTATGAAGTTCAAGTCCAGCGCAGATGTGTTCTATAAATAGAAAGCTACAAACCTTTTGAAAATCAGAGCTTACAGGATTAGGTTAGGGTTTGTCCTATTATTGTGAGCCTCTCTTTTATCATGTTGATATAAGAGATGGATTGTTTTATCGAGTTGTAAGTTTTGTCATGCATTCAAAAGCTGCTAAGTATTGAATGTATGTGTGTCAGTCTGTGGTGTCGTTTTTTTACCTCCCCGTTTCAGTTGGGAGGACGGCACGCTAGACCCTTCACGTGAAATTTGGAAGGAGGAAGCTCCCGTGGCGGGATGAATTTTGTTTCAGTTCTTCCTACGATATCACACGAACTTTTTAATTATCCTAACGAGTAGGAGAGGGGAAAAAGATCTCAAATAAACCTTAGGAATTTGCTAAGTGTGGGGGTTCACCTAGACTAGAAATTCTGGAGTCCGGGAGGTCGGTTATACATAGGGAAGAGTTTAAGCACCCTATATATCCGTAGTACTCTACGGGAACCTTCTCTGTGTCTATGTGTTTGTGATTGTTGCGTATTAATGGGAAAGTTTCTCCTTTGTGTTAGGAGAGAGAATTGAATTGAATAAAAAAAGAAGACAGACTGACTGACTATTTTTGGTATTTTATTAGCTCGCTGAGATTCCTTGTGAACCTCATGCCTCCATATCCCTAATGGAAGTCAGAGCTTAATGTAGTTCGGGGAACTAATTAGGGAAATTAATATATTTTTGGTGCCTTTGCTTGAAGCTCAAGGTTGAAGCTTTGAATTAAATCTCTGTTTACAGTAAAGAGACATGAAGTCATCTTTATAGAGAGGTATTTCTACTATTCCACCACAAACATTTTAAGGTGACAGAAAAGCTGAATTCATTTCATTAAGAGAGGGAGCCTACTTGGTTGATCAAGTATGACAGCCAACATGCCTCTTGAATGAAAGAAGGATTCTCATCCAAATTAGGGAAAGTGTACAAGTCTGGGTTTGTTTACCTCAGAGCATGCCTTTCAGAGTCCTAAATGGGAGAATGTTTAAAATTGAAATTGAAATTGAAATGTTTGTTTGATTGAATGTGGTGAGATAGGAGAAAGATCTCTTTATAGAGATAAGCTATGTCTACCTATTGTTTGAAAGATTTGATTTTTTAGCTGGCTTGTATGAGGTCCAAGCTTGAGGCTTTTTATTGTTTTATTGACTCTGGGAGATAACTTCACTGGGGATGGATTTAAACTGAAGAGTTTTTGTGTTCTGTACAAAGCCCATAATTGAGGCTGACTCTAGCTGGAGAGTATTTATTTGATGGATTTTATTTGGTGTTCTATACAAAGCCCATAATTGTGGCTGACTCTACTTAGGGAGACTTTATTTTGTGCCTTGTATGAAGCCCAAGGTTGTGGATTTAAAGGAGTGATTTTGGCTGACTCTACTTTGGAAGCTAACCCTTTCCAGGGATTTTGGATTTAAAGGAGTGATTTTGGAGGCTGACCCTTTCCAGGGGTTTTGGATGATAACAGAAATATTATCTAATTGAGACTTCTTGTTTAAAGCCCAAGATTAAGGCTGACACTGACTGAGGATAGATAACTATGGATCTTAGACTCTGCTAAGGAAAATAATGAAGATAAGGGTGACAAAGACTGTCCATGTCTCTCATTCCAAAAAGTGTACTCAATATGGGATTGAGACCATTTTAGCTTGTTTAAAGTCTGGTTTAAAGAATGGAATAAACTCACCAGGATAGGCTAAAAGGTGACTAAAGACCTGTTCCTATGTTTATAAGAAACCTGATGGGTCCTTGTATACAAGCTCAAGAGGAAGCTGGAAATGCTTTTAAGAAGCCTGTGGGTCCTTGTATAAAGCCCAAGAGGAGGCTAATCGAGGGTCATCGAGGGTCCTTGTTATAGCACAAGAGGAAGCTATGTAGTTTTGAACTTATTTTGGCTTTAAGCAAATGGGTAAGAGGTTTCACCGATGAAATTTTGGACTCAGACACGCGATGTCGAACAGGATGTCACGACATTACTATCTGAATGCTTTTAAACAAATGAACAAGGAGTAAACAGAATAACAACACAAGAAAGTTGTTAACCCAGTTCGGTGCAATCACACCTACATCTGGGGGCTACCAAGCCAGGGAGGAAGTCCACTATAAGTAATATCAATTAAAGGTAATACAGATCAAGATTACTCCTTTCACTTAATATCTACCCAATGCAACTTCAATCTAAACAACTTAGATCAGAGATCCTACTCACTCCCCCTCAATCACAGCAGTGATGAAAAACACTCAACGAATAGCAAAGAAGACACACTTCAAAGACACAACTTGATCTTGCTTAAAAGCTTTAATCAAGTACAATAGTACTCTTGCTTAAAAGCTTTGAGTACTTCTTACAACTCAAAACAAAACACCTAGACCAAGACAATCATCATGATGATTGTTTGGCTTACAAGAAGGCTAGAACGAAAACTTAAAACAAAGAACTCTTAAAGCTTCTCAAACAAAAACCCTAACGTGATCAGCAGCTTCTTCGTAGAATATATAGCCTTCATAAAACACAGCAGCTGGGCCTTGGATCCAAATTAGTTTTAACCCTAATAAAACTAATTTCCATAAATCAAGGAACTAAAAATAATAACCATCAAAGACGTCCTTGAATCAGATCAGAATCCAACATTACCAAATAAAGCGCATAGGATCTTATCAGATCACATAACCATAAATAGTAATAGAAAAGAACGAAACAGCTGCGAATGTCATGACATCGGCCTTGACATCAGGTAAAGGCCTGCATAAGAAAAACTTCACAACAGTAGAATGCATGTCATGACACCAGATTTGACAAGATAGAAACACAATGAGTTTTACCAAAAATTACAGCCAATCAACAACATCTACAAACTCCCCCTTTGGCAAATTTTTGGCTAAAACACTAATTGATGTAACCAAACAGATATCAAAGCATACACAGCAGCCAACAACAGAAAAATAAATTCTGTAAGCAAACAACAGCAGCCAACAACAGAAAAATAAATTCTGTAAGCAAACAACAGCATCTTGATTAATCACCAGAAAACCAGAAAACATCTACTTAATCAACTGTTACAGAAACTACTTGTCATTGTCAGGGAGAACCAAGGAACACCCAAAAAAAAAGAAACCAACAAAAAACAACCATGTCCATCAACCAACAAGAAAAACCAAAAGACCACCAAAACAACAAAACAACCACCATTACTCCCCCTTTTTAGCCACAAAAGGAGCCAAAACACAATCAGAATCAGAGCTAATCATCAGACCCATCACTGTCTTCATCACTAGAGCCACCAGGATTGTCATCACTTGAGCTACTAGTCTCTTCAGCAGCATCACTACTCCCACTTTCAGCACCCTCAGCCTCAGCATCCTCAGCCTCTTCCTCAGCCTCTTCCTCAGCACCTTTGTCTTCATCCATATTGTCACCATCCCTCTCACCAGCAAGGTCATCATCTGTAGACTGCTCAAGACTTTGGATGAGCTTTTCAAGTTTCATCTTCCTGTTGTCCAACTCCTGACAAGTCTCTTTCAGCTCAGCAATAAGAAGGGCTTTGTTCACAGACTTGCTGGGTTGTGATGTCCCAGCAGATGTCATGTCATCAGACCTCTGAAGCAGCTTGTAGTGAAAAGACAAAGCACTCTCCCTCTTACATACAGAATCTTTACTTTTCAGAATTCCAGGGTGTTGCTTGAGGATTATCCCACATATCAGAGATGGGAAAGCAATGGGAAGCTTGGTAGCAGAGGTACCAACATGCCTCATAGTTTGATCAAATATGTAAGTCCCATAGTCAAATTTTGTCTTGGTTCCCACAGCATATATGAATCTTCCTAGGCCAACAGCAATGGTAGAAGTGTGATTGGTAGGCACCCAGTTAGCAGCACCAATTTTGTGCAGCAATGCATACCTGACATTAAGAGAACTAGCAGACAGTTTGCTCTTTATGGGCCACTTCTTAACCTTACCACCAGTGATTACTTTGCACACCTCATTATCAGTCACTTCAAGCTCAGGTTGAGCCTCAGCATCTCTACCTAGATATAGGTTGATAACAGCAGGGGAAAAATCTATACACTTTCTTCTAACATACACCTTATGAAAATCATCAGTTCTTCCATCACCACAATCTTGAGACAAATTCACAATAAATTCCTTCACAAGCATTTCATAACACTTTGAAAAATGAGTAACAGTTTTAATCAAATCTGCAGACTTGATGAGCTTCATGACATCTTGACATTCCAGAGCATCATTTGCTAATTCTCTTTCTAGAGTCAGCCTTCTTTGATAAACAAACTTCCACTGGATAGCATTTGAAGCATAGTGCAAGTAAATGTTGTCCAAGGGAACATCACGAACCTTTGTGGAGGATTTTGTGACAGCAATCTTCTTCTTTGATGGGATGTCAGGGACATCACTTAAGACATCGTCTTCAGGGACAGAAACACTTCTTTCCTTCCTCTTCTTCACAGCAACCTTGCTCCCAGTGGTTGAAGGTTCAGCAAGGACCTTCTTGACCTTCTTTATAGTGACCTTCTTTTGAGGAGTAACCTGAGGTTTGGAGAAATCTTGATCACAAGCCTGTTTTCCCTTACGAGTCTTGACTCTATGAGAGATGCTAGAGATGAGCTCATCATCAGCAATGTCAATAGAATCATCCAGATTCACCACATCATGCACAGTAGGGCCTTCATTAAGGGTTTCTTTAGGAGGAGCAACAGGAACCTCTTCAGCTTTCTCAGGTTCAAGAATCTCAGCATTTTTAGTACCAGATGTTTCAATATTGATAGCTTCAGATGTCTCAACATCTTTGGCACCAGGGGTCTTCTCATCATTGTTATCAACAGATGTCTCAACATCACCCTGATCTTTGCTAGCATCATCTTGACCATCTTGATCATCTTTGCTATTCTCAGAGGCAGGAATTTGGGCTAGAGGAACAGATATTCCATCAACCTTGTGCCCTTCATTCAAGATTCTTGTGACAATACCTGCGATTGCATTGTGAACATAAGCAGAGCCCTCTCTACCTTGAACAGAAAGAGTTTCTGGAACAGATCCACCAGTTGATTTTCTTGCATGCATCTTTCTTGGTAGATTACGAACAGGATCGGTAGCAGGAACAGAGTTCAATGGCACAACATCCAACACAACATCTTGATCACTCACCACATTGGGTGCCCTAGATCCTGATGCTGTTTCAGAGGAAGGAGAAGATTTCTTTGAGGGAGAACTCTGAGACATGGTGAGAGAAAATGGAAAGCTGGGTAAAGATTTGTGAATGCAGAAACATGGAGAGATAGCGTGAGTGTGGAGGATAGGTTTTGGGGGAATGGAAACCGTTTGGGCAAATTGTAAAAGGGGGGGAAAATACACTTTAATGTGTAATGATATCAAATATTTGGAGAGAGAAATAATGCTGGCCCCACACCCAATTAATTGCTATAATCCTTCACAAAGACAAATGCCTAGTTTACTTCTTAGATTTTCAAATTGATTTGCATCCAAAGCTTTTGTGAAAATGTCAGCCAGTTGAAGATTTGTAGCAACATGTTCCAAGGCAATTATTTTATCCTCAACAAGATCTCTAATGTAATGGTGTCTAATATCAATGTGCTTGGTCCTGCTATGCTGAATGGGATTCTTTGAAATGTTAATGGCACTTAAGTTGTCACAATATAATGTCATGACATCTTGTGTGACATTGTATTCTGTTAACATTTGTTTCATCCAAACAAGCTGAGAGCAACTACTTCCTGCTGCAATGTATTCTGCCTCTGCAGTGGACAAAGACACACAATTTTGTTTCTTGCTGAACCATGAAATAAGATTATTCCCCAAGAAGAAACATCCTCCTGAAGTACTTTTTCTGTCATCAGCACTTCCAGCCCAATCTGCATCACAATATCCAGTGAGAATAGGTTCACACCCATGAGAGTAGAGCATTCCATACTCACAAGTACCATTCACATATTTCAGGATCCTCTTGACTTGATTGATATGACTGATCTTTGGATCTGCTTGATACCTAGCACACACCCCAACAGCAAAAGCAATATCAGGTCTACTGGCTGTGAGATACAGCAGGCTTCCTATCATGCTTCTATATAAACTTTGATCAAAACTGGTTCCCTTTTCATCTTTGGACAACTTTAAGTGAGTAGGAGCTGGTGTTCTTTTGTGAGTAGCATTTTCCATTCCAAACTTTTTAACAATGTTTTTAGCATACTTACTCTGAGGGAGAAAGATTGAGTCTTCCATCTGTTTAACTTGCAGCCCAAGAAAATAAGTTAATTCTCCAACTAGGCTCATTTCAAATTCTGATTGCATCTGATCAACAAAATGTCTAGTCATCTTGTCTGACATCCCACCAAACACAATATCATCCACATAGATTTGAGCAATCAGGATCTTTCCTCCTTCATCTTTAACAAAAAGTGTTTTATCTATTCCTCCTTTCCTGTACCCATTACCAGTAAGAAACTCAGTTAGTCTCTCATACCAAGCTCTAGGGGCTTGTTTTAGGCCATAAAGAGCTTTTCTTAGTTTGTACACATAGTCAGGATGGTTTGGATCAGCAAAACCTTTAGGTTTCTCCACATAAACTTCCTCACTCAAGTATCCATTCAAGAAAGCACTCTTCACATCCATCTGATATAGTTTGAATTTTAGAATACAAGCAACTCCTAGCAGTAATCTAATTGACTCAAGTCTAGCAACTGGAGCAAAGGTTTCATCAAAGTCAATTCCTTCAACTTGAGTGTATCCTTGAGCAACTAGCCTTGCTTTGTTTCTGACAACAGTTCCCAGTTCATCTGACTTGTTCTTGTAAACCCATTTTGTTCCAATGACATTAGTACCTTTAGGTCTTGGTACCAGCTCCCATACTTCATTCCTTTCAAACTGGCCTAGTTCTTCCTGCATGGCATTAATCCAGAACTCATCTGTTAATGCTTCCTTGACATTTTTAGGTTCAATTTTTGACACAAAACAAAAGTTTGAAACTACTTCCCTTGACCTTGTAGTAATTCCACTGTTGAGATCTCCTATAATAAGTTCACTAGGATGATTTTTTTGAACTCTTATAGATGGACTCTTGTTAGGAGGTTCAGTCTCAGATTCTGTGATAGTAGGACTACAATCATCTTCTCTTGTAGATCCTTCAGCTGTAATATCCCAGAATGTTCCGACATCTTCTGTGACATCTGCTTGATTGTGGACATCATTAACCACAACATTTATGGACTCCATTATTATTTTGGTTCTTGAGTTGAACACTCTATAGGCTCTACTGTTTGTAGAGTAGCCCAGAAAGATTCCTTCATCACTCTTGGGATCCATCTTCCTTCTGTGATCTCTATCAGCAAGAATGTAACACTTACTACCAAACACATGGAAGTATTTGACAGTGGGTTTTCTTCCCTTCCAGATCTCATATAGGGTGGTAGAGGTTCCTTTTCTTAAGGTAACTGTATTATGGACATAACAAGCAGTATTCATGGCTTCAGCCCAGAAGTAGATAGGAAGATTCTTAGCATGGATCATGGCTCTGGCTGATTCTTGAATAGTTCTATTTTTTCTTTCAACAACCCCATTTTGCTGTGGAGTAATAGGGGATGAAAATTCATGATGTATTCCTTCAGAGGAGCAGAAATCAGCAAACTTTTGATTCTCAAATTCCTTTCCATGATCACTTCTAATTCTCACAACACCATTTTCTTTTTCTCTTTGAACTCTTTGACATAGGTCCTTGAAAACATCAAACACATCTGACTTTTCTCTGATGAAGTTTACCCAAGTGTATCTGGAGTAGTCATCCACAACCACATAAGCATATTTCTTTCCTCCAAGACTTTCTATTTGCATTGGTCCCATCAAGTCCATATGGAGCAGTTCAAGAACTCTGGAAGTGGTCAGATGTGTAACCTTTGGATGTGACATCCTGGTTTGTTTTCCTATCTGACATTCACCACATATTCTTCCTTCATCAATTTGTAGCTTAGGAATTCCTCTCACAGCTTCCAGAGAAATAATCCTTTTCATACCTCTTAGATGAAGGTGACCAAGTTTTTGGTGCCACAGCTTTGCTTCTTCTTCTTTAGAACATACAGTTGAGTAACTGGATTCATGAGACACCCACAAGTAGCAGTTATCTTTGGATCTGACTCCCCTCATTACTACTTCCTTTTCTTCATTAGTAACCACACACTCAGCTTTAGTGAAGTTGACTTGGTATCCTTGGTCACAGAGTTGACTGATGCTTATGAGGTTAGCAGTCAGGCCTTTGACCAACAAAACACCTTCTAAATTTGGCACTCCTGAACAGTCTAGTTTTCCAACTCCTTTGATTTCTCCTTTAGCTCCATCACCAAAGGTTACATAGCTAGTAGAATGATTCTTGATATCAACAAGCAGATTCTTGATTCCAGTCATGTGTCTGGAACATCCACTGTCAAAATACCAATCTTCTTTGGCTGAAACTCTAAGAGATGTATGGGCTATTAAAGCCATATTTTTAGGTTTCCATTGTTGCTTCTGGATGGGCATGATCTGCTTAGGTTTGTAGTAAGGAGCTTGATCTGGGTATCCATATAATCTGAAGCAAAAGGGCTTAATGTGCCCAAATCTTCCACAGTAATGACATCTCCATCTTTGAAACTTTCTCTTCATTTCACTTTTCTCGTGATGTTGAGTCACATGTTTTGACATTGGTTTCAACATCTCAGCTTCAGGTTTAGTTCTGCTACTATCTTGGGAATGTTTCTTTGCACCAACAAATCCTATACCAGACATATCTCCTGAACTTTTTCCAATCTGCAAAATCTCCTCCAACATATCCGAGCCACTGTTCAACATTTTTACAGATTTTGACATCTGATCAAGTTTGGATTGTAACATGATAATTTCACTGTTTAGTTCAGATATAGTTTTACTAAGCCCTTTGTTATCAGCCTCCAACTGAACTATGTATTTCTTCTGCTTTTCACCTTGTTGACAAACTTCAGCACTTCTGATACACAGCTTTCTGTAGGAGGTTGCCAGTTCTTCAAAGGTTAGCTCATCTTCACTAGAATCTTCATCAGAATTGCAAACCCCAGTAAGGGCTGTGACATGTTTGGCTGATTCTTCTTTAAAATCACTCTCAGAATCTTCATCAGACCAGGAGACTGACAATCCTTTCTTTTGTTTCTTGAGATAAGTAGGACATTCAGCTCTAATATGTCCATACCCTTCACATCCATGACATTGAATCCCTTTGCTGTGATTGTACTTTTCTTCTGGTTTTGCTCTTCTGCCAGAGTCATAAGATCTACTGATGTCAGATGAGATGTTCTTGGCATTAGGTCTTGGCTTCTGATCCATTCTTCTCATAATTTTGTTGAATTGTTTACCAAGCATAGCTATAGATTCAGATAGATTCTCTTCTCTACTTTCCTCTGCTTCTTCTTGAGAGTTGGACACAAAAGCTATGCTTTTGTTCTTCTTTTCAGAATTTTCACTGATCCCCATCTCAAAGGTTTGAAGAGATCCAATTAACTCTTCTACCTTCATTTTGCTGATGTTCTGTGCCTCTTCTATAGCTGTAACTTTCATATCAAATTCTTAGGTAGGGATCTAAGGATTTTTCTCACCAGCTTTTCATCAGACATTTTCTCTCCCAAAGCTCCTGAGGTATTAGCAATATCAAGTATATTCATATGAAAATCCTTAATACTTTCATCATCTCTCATCCTTAGATTTTCAAACTTCGTAGTTAGCAGTTGAAGTCTTGACATCTTCACTTTGGAGGTGCCCTCATGAGTAGTCTTGAGGGTATCCCAGACATCTTTGGCTAGTTCACACTGGTGTACTAGTCTGAATATATTCCTGTCAATTCCATTGAATAAAGCATTTAAGGCTTTAGAGTTGCCAAGCGCCAATGCCTCTTCATCTTTGTCCCATTCTTCCTCTGGTTTAAGAGTTTTCTTGCCATCTTTATCAGTAATGACAGGATGTTCCCATCCTTTGTTCACAGCTCTCCATGCTTTACTATCCACGGATTTCAGAAAAGCCACCATGCGAGGTTTCCAATAATCATAATTGGAACCATCCAGAATGGGTGGTCTAATCACAAATCCACCACCTTCTTTGTCCATAGTACCAGAAAATACTGTCCCTAGATCTCACCCAGTAAAAACAGGCAGGGTGCCTGCTCTGATACCAATTGAAATTCTGGACTCAGACACGCGATGTCGAACAGGATGTCACGACATTACTATCTGAATGCTTTTAAACAAATGAACAAGGAGTAAACAGAATAACAACACAAGAAAGTTGTTAACCCAGTTCGGTGCAATCACACCTACATCTGGGGGCTACCAAGCCAGGGAGGAAGTCCACTATAAGTAATATCAATTAAAGGTAATACAGATCAAGATTACTCCTTTCACTTAATATCTACCCAATGCAACTTCAATCTAAACAACTTAGATCAGAGATCCTACTCACTCCCCCTCAATCACAGCAGTGATGAAAAACACTCAACGAATAGCAAAGAAGACACACTTCAAAGACACAACTTGATCTTGCTTAAAAGCTTTAATCAAGTACAATAGTACTCTTGCTTAAAAGCTTTGAGTACTTCTTACAACTCAAAACAAAACACCTAGACCAAGACAATCATCATGATGATTGTTTGGCTTACAAGAAGGCTAGAACGAAAACTTAAAACAAAGAACTCTTAAAGCTTCTCAAACAAAAACCCTAACGTGATCAGCAGCTTCTTCGTAGAATATATAGCCTTCATAAAACACAGCAGCTGGGCCTTGGATCCAAATTAGTTTTAACCCTAATAAAACTAATTTCCATAAATCAAGGAACTAAAAATAATAACCATCAAAGACGTCCTTGAATCAGATCAGAATCCAACATTACCAAATAAAGCGCATAGGATCTTATCAGATCACATAACCATAAATAGTAATAGAAAAGAACGAAACAGCTGCGAATGTCATGACATCGGCCTTGACATCAGGTAAAGGCCTGCATAAGAAAAACTTCACAACAGTAGAATGCATGTCATGACACCAGATTTGACAAGATAGAAACACAATGAGTTTTACCAAAAATTACAGCCAATCAACAACTTCTACAACCGGGAATAATTCCTCTTGGGTGGATGTGTCCTATTTTGGGTTCTAAGGTTTTTCCAAGATGTTTCACCGGGAATAATTCATCTTGAGGATTTGAACTACAGATATCTAATTAGGAAAGATCCTTCACCGGGAAGACATTCTCAATCCTAGGCCATATTCCTATAATATATACATAGTTTAACTGTCCTAAGGTTTACACTCTGACGTAGTTCAAAACAATATATAAACAGTTCTATATTTGACAGTAATTTAAATAAAGACTGTAAATTGAAAGCTTGTAAAGCCTAACCTGGATGGAGTGGAGGCCTTTGAAGAAGTATGTACAAAGCCTTACCAACAATTGATTGCTAACAGTTGAATATTTATGATAAACAGTTAAAGGTTTTTGAAAACAGAAGAAGTGAAGATGGACATAGGTCACAAAGGTATCTGAAGAGTTTCATCGGGAATAATGCCCTTCAAATACCAGAAGAAAGTTTTGAAAACAGAAAGAAGATTTTGTAAATACAGTTTTGAAAACAAACTATGAAAAGAAAAAGGTGCTGGGACTTACACTCTATTAGAGGCCCAATAAAATATTTACTGTTTGTGAAAACAGTTGAAAATGATTTGAAATGACACAAGGTTTTGTTGTCTGAAAACCTTAGTCGTCTGTTTAATTAAGGTTTGAAAACAGTTTTGAAAATTGACAAAAGTCAACTTAATTAGGGTTTAGACAAAGTCTATACCTAATTAAGACCTACATGATTAGGGTTTTATCACAAAAATATTTACAAGAGATTAGGTTTTGAAAATCAAGAGAAAACTATATTTAAAGTATTTTAAAAATACTTAAAAATGTGTTACTTTAAACCTAAAAAATATATATCAAATAAATAATATTTTTGTGATTTTTTTGGGTTATTCATAAAATAGATATATTAAATGGTAAGTGTGTGAAAAATCAAGAGAAAATGATTTAAAATGATGGGTGATTTAATTATGTGAAGTTATAAAATAAAAATGAAAGAAAATAGTGTTAAAAAGAGGGTTTGGTCTTGCCAAGGGTTGAACCCACGCCCTATAGGTTACCAAACAAAACAAATATCAACTAGGCCACACGCGTGGCCTGCTTAAGGACAGAGCCCATATGATTATATGTGAAAACAAGGCATTAAATGAATTGAAAAAATAAAATGAACAAAAGGTCTGAGGGGGGATCGAACCCCAGACCTAAGGCAAGGCAAGGCTTTTGGACGCGCGTTGTAACCATTGGGACACTACGATGAATTCGTAGATAACACACCTATCATTCAAAATAAAATAAACTCGTTTCTGGGAAATTCAAAAAATGGCGCCACCATCTTCATCTTCAACCTTAAGCTTCAAATTTTTGAATTTGCTATCTCCTTCATTTCTCAACCAAACTTAAAGATGTAAACATGGATTTTGCTCGTTTTTGAACGAGGATCATGATGGTATCCTTTGATTTTATTTATTTTCAGTATAATTCAAAATTCACACGCATGAACACGAAGAACCCTAAAACTGAAATTAAACATGAAATACTCTATATGCATGATTTGATGCAATTGATTGAGGGTTAATGATCCTTAAAGGTGCAGAAACCAACTGGTAACTTCATTTCTAATTTATCATGCGTGAATTATAGAGTTTGAAGCTCTTAAAACTTACCTCAAAAATGGAGATCTGGCTCTGATCAAAGTGTGTTACAGAGTTGTTGCAATGATCCAGATAGCTTTAGTGATCCCTTTGGAAGGTGTTGAGATGCTTAGCTTGGATTGAAACTGCCCAGAACTCCTTGCTCGACCCCAACTGCAACAGCTCCAAGTGAGGGTTGAAGATGATGATTCTCCACATACAGAAGTGTTCCAGAGGTTTGGATCACTTCTAAATGCCTCCCCTGATGTGTTTGAATACTTACTTTCAAAGGAAGAGCTTTGGTTTGAAGAATCCGAGTCTTCTTGCCAAAGAACCTTTGAAAAACTTAAGTATGAAGAAAGAAGAGAGAAAGCAAGAATTTTGTTGCTTTGGTGTGTTTAATCCTAAGGAATGCACTTGTATTTATAGGCAAATAATGCAGAGCAATTGGAGATAGTAAGCTTGCTTAGTGAAGTGAGTTTGGTTTTCTTGGCTATGAAGGAATTCAAGGAATCTCCAAGATGCAATGATGGTGTTTTTGAGCTAGCTTCCCATCCATTGATCTTTTCTGATCTTAGGGGACAGACATGAAGTGTAGAGCTCTCTAATTAGCTTAGAAAAGATTCCAATTGATGAATCACCATTTGCCATAAATTCCTAAATGTAATGATTACTTAATCACATGGCTTTGATTTTTGGATGTTTTGGAATCTTGATGCAAATGATCCAAATGATTCCCTCCAATCTCTTCTGATATATTTGAAGTGTGTATGCACCATTTAGTATAGGTCCTTGCACGAAAATGACCAATACCTAAATTGGTTATGCCTTAAAACTTCACTCCATGGGCTTAACTTTGAACAAGCATAACTCCTAGCTCAAAATGAATTTGGAGAAGGTTGAACACAATTTGGAAAGATCTCAACATGTACTTCAATTCATTAGTTTTGTGTTTGCCCAAAATCCTTAGGGAAATTAGTGAAAAAGTCCCATAAAGTTTGAAGAAAACTAGGGTTTCCTTGCTAGTTTTATGAAGGCAGTCACTTTGAAGCTTCATATCTCTTCAATGGTTGATTTTTAGCCAAAAACTTATATGTGAAAAAGTTGTTCATTGGATCAAAATCTACAACTTTCATGTTGGAAGTTTTTTTCAGTTAGTAGGTGAAATTTTGAGATATTCCCTTCCAAAGTTTGGTAAAAATCACTTGAAAACACTTAGAAAATTTTCTAAGTATGAAAAGTCAAACTTTGACTTTTTGATTCTTGATTGATTTTCTTGATTTTCCTTGATCAAATGACTTCAAATATCATATATTGATGATTTAAAACTTCAAAAGTCATGGTTGACCAAAATTTCCAAAAAGTCAATGGTGATCTTGTACAGTTGACTTTTTCAGGTGAATCGCGTTACTGGAGATTTCAAGTGAATTAAGATATCCCTATCAAATGAATGATATGAATGGATCATATTGAGTTATTGGAGGATATTGAGCCATGCTTTGAGTTTTAGATCCATCCCCTGATTTAAAGTCAACTGTCCAGGTGAATTAGGGTAAAAACCCTAATTGTCGACCAGATGAAATTGATGATTGTAGACCTTGAATTGAAGTGTAATGCCCTATGGATATTGTCATATGGATTATTTAAGGATGATTGAATCCCTTAAGTGATGCCCTGGAGCTTTTTAGGGTTTTCCAAATGTGGTCCCTGATTTTAGTCCTTGATGGGGCTCAAAACCCTAGACTGGTGAAGTAAGCAAACTTGGGTTTAGGTGATGGGTGTCTAATCAATCATAGGTGAATAGAATGAAGTTTTTGAATCCTATGTTTGTGTTGGAGACCATCCCATTTATTGACTGATCCTTTGCCTGAGCTCTTTTGTTTCTGAACACCCTCGATTAAGCACTAGATGAACAAGTGACTGTTCTGAGCATCTGTTTTGATTCTGATGAAAAAGCCTGAAAGTATAACATCTCAGGGGGGTTAAAATTAGGGTATGACACAGTCAGATATCATTGATACGGTTATCTAAGTATGTGTTGCTTGTGTTTCAAGTTATTATTCTTGATCAAAGATTTTAAGTAAGATCAAGTATTTGTTAAATAAGTGACTCTTAATCATTTATTATTTGTCATTGACAGTTATGGTCAAGGGATGTCGATATCAGTAACGTGTTACGTTAGTGTGAGACATCACTGCGGTGATTGGAAGTGAGAGGGGTTTCTCTTATCTAGGAAGTTCTTAGGTAGAAGTTGTTAGAACAAAAAATGTTCTGATCAATATTCTTAGTTTTGATGATAAAATTATGTATGAATTTTGTATAAGATAATATGGTACTCTAATCCTTTACATTTTCCATTTCAGGAAATATTTAAAGAGTATGCACAAATCAGCGCTCAGAAGCACTGACTCAGAAAGTTCTGGATGGCTTCATCATAACATGCTCTGGCAAGACATCAGAAGATGGTCATGCAGAATCAGAACATGAACTGGAAAGCATCAGAAGATGGAAGTCAGTAGTAGAAGCTCTGAAGCTCTGATGGTATCACGCTCAAAGCTCTTCAAAGTCAGAAGACAGAAGATGCTCTGCACCAAAGCTGATGACTCTGATATTCAAACGTTGTTATCTACAAATTTGAGTCCAGAAGAAAGTACAAGATGAAAGGTTGTAACGTCAAATCTCTGACTGACAAAAGGAACGTTAGAAGCTACAAAAGGCAAAGTCAGTAAAAGCAGCAAAAGCATGGCTCGAGGTAGTTGACAAAAGTGTGAAACATTAAATGCAGCGTTGTACTATTCACGCAAAGCATTAAATGCATCCCAACGGTCATTTCCTCTCAAGCGCCTATAAATAGAAGTTCTGATCAGAAGCAACATACAACACTTGCGCAAAACTTACAAAAACGCTGTCAAATTCAAAAGCTAAAGAACTTCATCTTCAACCTCACAAACTCTTTGTAATATTTAGTAAGTGTTACGAATAGAACTTAAGAGAAATATCACAGTTGTGATTACAGCTTTATTAGAAGCATTCAAACTCTTGTAAACTTTATTTTACATTGATTGTAAAAGGATTCCTAGAGTGATCAAGTTGTTATCTGTAGACTCTAGAAGACTTAGATGGTATCTAAGTGGAAAACCATTGTAATCAGTTGGATTATTGGATTAAATCCTCAGTTGAGGTAAATCACCTTGTCAGGGGTGGACTGGAGTAGTTTGGTTAACAACGAACCAGGATAAAAATAATTGTGTTCATTGTTTTATCTTCAAGATTTTTGAGTTACACTTATCCAATCCCCTCTTTCTAAGTGTTTTTCACTCCTTCAGAAGTTGCATTGGGTAGGGATTAAGTGAGAAGTTGTAAACCGGAGGTTGTTTTGCTTCGAATTGATATTGCTAATAGTGGATTTCCTTCCTGGATTGGTAGTCTCCAGAGTAGGTTTTGTTGTACACCGAACTGGGTTAACAATCATGTGTGTTCAATCACTTTCCAGCATTGTTTTAATTCATGAACATATGTCTGTTGAATGTTGTGTCAGATCAAATGTCCCAACAAATCATAGAACATCTTGAGTCTGAAGACCAGAATTTCACTTAAAAAGTGAAGTGCCTGTAGGCTTAGCCTTCCCCACCCTCACTTTTTTGCAGGGCGGGCCAAGGTTTTAGGCCCGCACCGTCAACTATGACTGCTCCACCCCGCCCCGTTTTCTTGCGGGCTTTGTAGGGCAGGCATGCGCGTTTTCCACCTCTGCTTTTTATCTTGTGGAAGAGGAACTCTTTCTTTCTTGTTCATGGGTGTTTCTATTGGCTTGATTCCTAGAAGAAAGGAAGTGTGGACCCCAATTATGGAAAAAAATCAAGAAAAGACTGTAAGACCAAGATTTGGTTTTGCATCTGGCCTTAGTTTTGATGATAACAATTCATGATATCTTAGAGAAAAAATTTCTACCTTAATGGTTTTTGTCTAGCATGCAGCTTTTTCTTTCAGCTTCTGACTCTGATAATATGTCGTGTGACGTCATCATTTTTTGGAATCAACACACTTTGACCATGGGAAGATACAAAGAGTACTTTACAAAGATTAGTCAAGATCTGGAACGTTCGTTTAATTGTGCTTCTGATAGATTGAAAATCATCGCTTTTGATTGTGACTCTAATAAGGGAGCTTCTAAAAACTCTCAAGATCTGACTTTTGGTGCAAGTTCTAAAGACCAAGTTCTGAAGACAAGGTTCTGGAGAACAAGTTCGGAAGATTCTAAAGAAAAGGTTCTGAAGACTTTGTTTCAGCATTTGATCCTTCTAAACATGCTTCAGCACTCTACATTCTGAAGCCTATGAAGATTAGAAGATAAGATCAAAGGTTTTTTGCGTAGGATAAATAGTATATGTTACAAATCAAATGTTCCCTACACTACACGTGTTTAGCAGCGCAAGGACTGGACTTTTGTACAATGTTATCTACCCCTCGTTGCTGACCATTATGAAGAAAACATCTAAGAGATTATGCAATTCCATCTTCACCCTCCAACGGATCTTTTTTATGCCTATATAATGAAGACTTGGAAGATTGCAAAAACCATTTAATCATTGAACAAACGAACAAATTTTGAATACGCTAAAACTATGTTCATTTGAAAATCTATAAAAATAAAGGAACTTTTGTTCATTAACTTGCTTAACACTATTGTGTTATCTTGTACTTCATTTTGTGTAATATACTTTTAAGAAGCATCTTACAAACACACACTTTTTGTATTTTAATTTGTAAGTTGATAGTGTTCCTAGAGAGACTTAGGGTATAGTTAGAATTTCTCAAGAAGATATTGACAGATAGTCTTTATAGTTTATGTAATCAGTTTGGTTATAGTGGATTATGTACTTGTTGATAAGGCAAAATCACCTCGGCGGGTGGACTGGAGTAGCTTTGTTACAAGTGAACCAGGATAAAAATATCTTGTTCTTTATTTTTATCCTTTGCCCCTCTTAGTTTGTCTTTGTTTATCAAAAGTTTTAAATCTTGAAACCCAGTTCAAACCCTCCCTTTCTTGTGTTTCCCTTTACCTTCAATTGGTATCAAAGCTCTGGTTCTAGTATAGATTGTTATCAAACACTTCACCGTATCAGATAAAGATCTAGAATTTTTGTTTGAAATACAATGGCTGCTAACATCTCCCTAACAGCACCCGCTGTTAATGAAAGAGAACATTATAGTGTTAAACCTCCAGTCTTTGATTGTCATAGGAAAGTCTTGTATCCGCGAAAATATTATGGTTTCTAGATAGTGGATGTTCAAGACACATGACAGGAGATGCTACGATGTTTGTCAAATTCGAGGAGAAGGAAAGCGACCATGTCACGTATGGAGACAACATAGGAGGTAAATACTAGGAGAAGATATTGTCAGAAACCCTTCCACAATCACCTTTTAAAATGTGCTTTTAGTGAAAGGGCTTAAACACATCCTACTTAGAGTTAGCCAATTATTGGACAAAGGGTACACCATTTTTTTATACTCTTAGTTATTTAATTGAGAATAACGCAAGTAAGGACCTTGTGTTTAAGGGTTCCAGGATTAAAGGATTGGTTGCTACACACGAAGGCTTGGAGCAGATTGGTGATATTGGAAGATTCTAGAAGCGTATATCGAGTAAAGATTGCCAGGAGAGTTTGGCGTGAAGCTGTATACAAGTCAAGATCTAGATAGAATATTTTTCTTCAGCATTATTGTGGACTAGTGATTGTATAAACTCTTGAAATATTTATCAAAATAAAATGGAGCTATGCAGGTTCCAATGAGAAACCATTGAAGAGTGCACGTAGGCAAAGTGAGGACAAATACCGAAGCAATATCAATCTCGATGTCCTTTATCTCTCTCTATCTATCTATCTATCTATCTATCTATCTATCTATCTATCTATCTATCTATCTATCTATCTATCTATCTCTCTTACTCCCGCATTTAAATTTCGTAGTATATTTCAAGCAAAGGTTTTCAATTCTCATAGTAGTTTATCATTTATTCAATTCGTAGCAATTTATTTCTTAAGATTAGGTTTTATTGGGATTGACACTTAATCAAGCTTTAATGGTAATTAAAATCTGAGAAATTTGTTAAGTTTAGAATTTTGAATTGAACGTTTCGTGACGTATATAACTGAATCAATCGAATACCTTGTGTATCATCATTAAACCATTCGTGATATTTGTGAAGTGATTAAGTGGTTACGTGATACAACTTATATTCTAGTATAATTCTCATATTTTCGCTCTAAGCATTTCCGCGTGCAACTTTGAAAATCTCTGATAAATCATTTATGAAAAATCGGTTGAATTTTTTTTTAAAAGTCTATTTCCCCAAATTGTTTTCTTACTCCATATTCTCACCCAACAGTTAGTAGTATGATCTTTTCCGCTTCCATTTCAGAAGTTAGTGTGAAGTCGTAAATGAAAGCTTCATATTTCACTTGATTATTAGTGATTGAAAAATCAAATCTCATAACCCAACTTCCTCGGTTGTTTGAAGATTCATTTGTAAAGGCAAATGGTACACAACTCAGCGAAGGTTGACGTTATTGCTCTACAATGAAATCTACGAAAACCAGAGCTTTGGGGGCCTTCCTTTGTTCAAAAGAGATGTCAAACTGTGAAATCTCAATTGACTACTTTCTCGTCTACCCAACCAAGTGCGACCTGAAGAGGACCTGCTTCAATAGTTGATATGTATGGACTTCTATGAAAACTACTAAGAAGTAACGCCTCAACTTCCATGATGCCACGACCAATGCCAAGGAAATCTTCTAGATCTTCTAGTAATGGGTTTTCGGGCCTGCTAGTGCATTTGAGATGAAATATATGGGACTCTTGTCTAATGTTACCTTCTTGACAAGGAGGACACTTAATTTATTGGTGGAGATAGCCAGATAGATGAACAAACTAGAATTATTCTTATTTCCATTTTCTCGACTCCCATTTGGTCGTACAACTAGAATTGTGATCTACCTATCTAACCAATTAAACGCACTCATAGTTTTATCTACTAATCTTAATGAAATATATGTCTTTACGTCTCCAATACAATTTTCTAATTTTAATGCACGAATTTCAAATCTTCTCCAATGCATAAAATCGTTGATAATCAAATGTGAGGAAGAATTCTCACATTGCTTAAAAATGAAAGATTTAACACTTTATAAGTGAGAGAACTCAGACACCTATCTCCTTAAGATTTTGGGTGAGTATGTGGTGTGTCTCTTACAAGGATGTGTTCTGTTAGATAGAGGTATGATAATCCTGGATATCTTCAAGAATCGTGTTCGTTCACTTTCCGAACAAAGTATTTCGACCCTATTCTTGTCTGGGTTCACGAAATCTTTGCGGGGATAATTCTCGAAGAACAATCTGTTTCTGACAATGGAGAACAGATCAGAATGTAGAGGAAGTATATTTTTCGTATTCGAAACCAAGGCCAAATGACTCCTTATATAGGAGATCAACAATAGAAACCGAAATGACACACCTGTTCGGTAAAAACAGTTATGTTGGTTGGGAAACGACGCACCTGTTCGGTAAAACGGTTATGTCAACGGGACCCCAGCCAGGGGCGCTGCCCCTTGGACCCCGGCAGGGCGCTGCCCCGCACCCCGCCAGGGGCTCCGCCCCTTGGACACCGACGGGGCGCTGCCCCGCACCCCGCCAGGGGCTCCGCCCCTTGGAACCCCGTTTCTATTATTCGTATTCAATTGCACGTTTGGCTCTACGAGCGTGCACTCCGCACTACCCTAACTCGTTTCAAGCTTAACGCATAATTGCATCGCCCTACAGTAAATCACATTATTACCAAAACATTGATGATACTAAAATCACCAACATGTTCTAAGTGTAAAATGTTATCTCGTGTTGACTCCCAAATTTCCTCCAACACTAGTATCAAGAACCTTTGGTTTCGAGTGAAAGGACCGGTGTGATTTTGGGTGAGTATGTGGTGTGTCTCTCACAAAAGTGTGTCTCAAGTAGTGTATCACCTTAAGGTTTTGGGTTAGTACGTGGTGTGTCTTTCACAAAGGTGTATCTCAAGTGTAAAATGGTCTCTCGTGTTGATCCCGAATTACCTCCAACAAAAATAACTATTAATGTCGCTTTAATTAAGATATTTATTTTAATAATTACAAATGCTTAAATATTTTTATCAAACCTAGTAAATTATTTTCTAACCCAGTATTGTAATATGATTCTCTAATGAAATGAGTTGATTGCAATATTATTTTATCACTAAATTAGTTGACAAAGTTATTAGATGGACAATATTTGCCCCTTTGAAGTTTTAAAACAATCACAACGAAACTTCCAATGAAAATTTTAATTATTTTTTATTAGATTTGTCACACAAGTCATAGCCATGTGCTTAGTGATTAAGAAATTGGATAGTTACACGCATTAAAGGATAGAGAATATTCAAACTTTATATGCTTCCAATATATATTGTTATTTTATATGATTATATATCCTGATAGAGTGAGCTTTGGATAATCATAAACTTAGATGGCCATCAAAATATTCAATTTTTGTTTTCTAACATTCTTTCTAAGTTATGGCATGCTAATTTCAACACTGTCTCTTGATAATATATGTTTATCAAAAGAACATGTTGCATTATTTGTGTTTGGAGATTCATTTTTTGATGTTGGAAACAATAATTACATCAATACTACTGCTAATAATCTAGCAAATTACTCACCATATGGTGAAACATTCTTCAAGTATCCAACGGGTAGATTTTCTGATGGACGTGTCATTCCAGATTTCATAGGTAAGAAACAATATTAGTATTAATTACTATTTGTTAATTAATTATTATTTTAATTAACTTACTTATGCTAGTTGATAATATGATTAAAATCGCTTTGCTGCAGCTGAGTATGCTAAGTTACCGTTAATTCAACCATATCTATTTCCTGGCTCCCAAGAATATGTTAATGGAATCAATTTTGCATCAGCAGGTGCTGGAGCTTTGGTAGAAACCCATAAAGGACTGGTATGTTTTATTTTGCTAATTTTAGTGATGTTTGTTGCAATTGTTTGATATTATTATTCCCTCCGTTTCTTTTTAAGTGTCGTTTTAGCAAAAAGCTCTTCAACCAAGATAGTGGATTATTAGAGTTAATTTTCCTATTATATCCTTATTTAATTTTCTCTTTCCAAATAAATTCAATAATAAATTCTCTTTTTTCCATAACTAATTGAAAATTTTGAGGTGGAGTTATTGAGAAAATAATGGTATAAATGACAAATTATAACATTAAATTATAAAACGACACTTAAATAGGAACAAAAAAAATCTTCTAAAACGACACTTAAAAAGGAACGGAGGGAGTATATTGTTTCCTACTTTCTCTGACACACGATGAGTGATTGTTTATAAAATAAAAATGTCTTAAAATAAATGATCATTTTCAATTTTAATGCAATATTAACTATTTTTTTTAATTCCACTATTATTTTCATCATTCCTAATATTTAATAAGAGATACTTTAGTAAAAATATTATTCTCTTTTTTATTTATATATTTTTTTTAATCTATATTAAATACTCATTATGAGACGAAGAGAATGACTTTTTACCAACACGTGTATTACAAAATTCACCTTTGAACTATACATGTATATATAGACATGTATATAAATTTTTATAGTTACTTATAATATGATTTAATATTTGACATATCTTAAATAGCTTGTAAAATACTTTTAAATTTATGTCAACAATTATTGACATGATGTGATCCAGAATGTTTTTCATTCTAGTGATAGTATTGTTAGCGAACTCTTGTGCGACGGTTTTTCGTGAGTTTTTTTTTGGTAAAGAATATGTCTGCAAATACTCTGACAATAAGGTTAAATACAACAGTAAATATGAAGTTTAGAGTTTAGAATGGTGTGTACTTGAGTCTGAACTCTTTACATTTTATAGTGGAGTTTTAGGGTTTATAGGCTCCATAATCTTCTTTTTAGGGGCAATTGTCTTTGAGAAGAGGTATCGACAAATCATGTGAGTCCTCATTATCTGATAGTCTACATGGATTGGTCCAACATGATCTCACGTACCTCTAAGGCAAGACCACTTTTATGTCCTCGAGGTTCTAGATCATTCTTTGGGGGACAGATGTCTCACAGGGTAGATGTTCAAAGATCTGATAGCCTTTGTAACTCGATGAATTTTATTTTATACGCGGTTAAGGCATGCCCACCTCGTGATCTACCCTATCTTATAGACCTGGTGAACCAATACTAAGAGGTATAAGCCTTGATCTGGATCGAAACGTTTCTCCCTAAGCCTCGATCTACAAAGTTGGGTTATGAGACCTGGTGAACCATATCATTCTTCCTTAGATGATGGCTGTTATTGTGGTTCTTGATGGGACCTATCAAAAAAATTTATATGAGGAATCTTAAATTGTGTGCCATGGGCATCACTCATTATCATTTTTGACTCATTAGAGATCACTAACATCGAGTCAAGGTATGATGTTACTCCATTTTTTGTTCGTTTGTCGTTATTAAATTGGGGTTTGTCTGGAGTTTGCTTTTCTTTCTAATGTATCAGCAACAACTTTAGAAGTAAGTAGCATAGAGTGAGGCATGCGTTAATCATCTTGGGAATCATAAATTAAATTATGTTTTTAAATAGGGGTGGAGCCTTTCGGATGGAATAACCTTCTTTCATTTAATTATTCGTGAACCTCTCATGCCTCTAGCTTACGATTATTTGTTTGGAAGGTATTACGATTCTTCAAGACAGTCAATGGTGTTTTCTATCAATACTCAGCTTGATCATTATAGTTCTATTGGTATGAAGATTCATAGGATTTCCCAATGGGCTCGTGTGGGTGACGTACATAACTCTTCAAAGAATCAGGATATTGATATGGCTCTTATGGTTTCATATCATTTTGTTTGTTGATGGAATGTGTTGTGTGAGCTTATATCTTTAAAACTCCCTTTCTTCTCCATGTGAGTTATAGCCATGGATGTAGTATTCCTAGGGTGAGACGCGCATTTGATGTCTCCAGCTAAAGTTGAGGCATAATTATGATTTCATGAGGAATGAGACTATTTACACTATTACGTGGCACTTTTTGCAGCCCTTTAAAGCTTCCATTCAGAGTCGTTGGATCTGGCCCATTACTTCATATTGATATGATTAGGTTGCCTTATAAAGGAGGTTTTTTTCTTCCTTATTTCCTTTTTTTCTAAGTTCATCTCATCTTCCAAACTTCCATATTTCTCGGGTTTCCATTTTTGGAAACTTTTTTCCTTCGAACTTCATCTTTGCATTGGAATATCGTTTGGTTGAACTCATATTATTTGTTTTTCTTTTGTTGGTGAGTTTTTCCTATCTATTTTACTCCTTTTATCCTTTATTCTGAATCATCCATTGAGGATTAAATTTATTCCTTCATGGTGACTTTTCTTCACCCTAAGATCTCTATGAGGAAATTGAATGATGGTCATAGTATGAAGGAGAGTGATTTTTCTAGGGAAGTCTTGCTCCTTAATGGGGGAAAAACCGAATCCCTCAGTCTCCTATTGTGGTGTTCATGGCGACAACAAGGTCTAGAAGGCAAATGTCTTCATCACGAATAAGATTTGGATTTGTGTATGACACATTTATCATTCTTGAGTCTCGAGGATGCAAAACATCAAGGGCATGCTTGTCGATCTTGCTGCGAGAAAATAATAATACTTTCTTCAATTAGTTATACTACAATATGATTTTTCCTTAAGGTGATTTATGATCGTTTTGACCTTGATTAATCATTCTTTTTACTGCTCAATTACCTTTGACTTCCTTTTGAAGGCTAATAAGAGGTCTCTAAGAAAGTTTTTCATATATTTGTTTTCTTTTAGAGCCTCATGGACCTATGTGTCCTAAGAAAGAACCTCTAATTGTTAGAGCAAGACCGGCACTCCCAAAAATCACGAAAATTTGGTAAACTCGTCTTAAGGTTATGGCGCCACCTTTAGGACCATGTTAGCAAGATCTGGGGTGAAGTCAAAGGTTTTTGGGAAGATCTTTTTGCTCAACTAATATTGATGATGATGTTAGATAACTCAAATAAAGAGGTTGTTTAAGAGTTTGTTTGATGGATGGTGTACATACAAATACTCTGCCAATCAAGTTAGTGACAACCGTAAATGTGAGATATATGATTTAGAATAATATGTTTTTGAGTCTAGACTTTTCTTTAGACATTATACTGAGATTCTAGGATTTAAAAAACCTTGGAATCTTCTTTTAGAAACAACTATCGTTGGGACAGTTGTCACCGGATCATATGAGTCCTTATTATATGAGGAAACATGATGTATTTATATATGATAATAACTTTGAATCAAATAGTTTAAAATGTGGAGAATGAGAAAATTATTAATTAAATAAAATATTAGTAATTTTTTTACAACCGTTTTTTTGTAGATTTAAACTTTATTTTTAAAAATGATAAAGTCAAACTCTCGCCGATTAGACTAGTGGCAGTGAACACTTTAATAGTGAGTTGTGCAAGTATGTAGTAAAATATGATGATAAGTGTTGAGTAAACACAACCATGAACATCAACAAAGTATACAATACGATTATTGTAAATTTTTAAGGATTAAATAGTCAATTGATTCTTGTAAGTTGGGATGTTTTTTATTTTCGTCCTTGTATCTTCTTCTTTTTTTAATAATCCGTGAATGTGAAAATCCTTTTAGTTTTAGTCCTTAAAGTTAAAATCCGCAAGAAAATGTGTAGGAATATTCGCAAGAAACCTACAGATTTTCCTATGGATTTTAAGTTTAGGAACTAAAACCAAATGAAATTCAACATTTATGGACTTTATCCAAAAAAAAATATACATGAACAAAAAACAAAAACACGGCAACTTACAAGAACTAATCGTCTATTTAAACTTTTTTATTATAATATTGTTTATTTAACTTGGTATTTAAAGATTGGTATGGTCAAATTTCCTATATGACGATGTCATAGTGTAATATGGTCGTCTTTAAGATTGTGTAAGATGGGTTACAATGAAGTTTGCCACATTTAAGTTTTGTTTAAATAGAACTTAATTATAGATTTGTTAGATTTAAATAATGACTAAATAGAATCCATAGTTATTTTATTAGGGTTGGACCGTGGCTAACCTATACGAAGCCTACTTAGAGTATAAGTGTCTATTTTTGTGTCTATATAGCATCACTAAAAAATTATTGAATGATTAAATATAATATTCGTATCTCCTTATTAGAGTTTAATGATATGTTATTTTGATATTTACAGGTGATAGATCTACATACTCAATTAACTTATTTCAAGAATGTTAAAAAGATATTGAGGGAGAAACATGGAGATGAAGAGACCACAACTTTGCTGGCTAGGGCTGTTTACTTGATTACCATCGGAAGTAATGACTATTTTGCAGAAAATTCTACCGTATATACTCATGAAAAATACGTATCCATGGTAGTTGGTAATCTTACAACCGTGATCAAAGTATGTAAAACTTATCTTCTTTTGTATTTTTTCATTATCAAAGTACACCCAGTTCTATATCGTTCTAATTGTTTGTGTATTCAATTTAATTCTGTATTTAATGTTAGGGAATACATGAAATGGGAGGGAGAAAATTTGGGATTCTTAACCAACCATCTCTAGGTTGTTTTCCAATTATTAAGGCTGCTATAAATGGAACTAAAGATGCGTGCAGAGAAGAGTATTCATCATCTGCAAAATTACATAACATTGTGCTTTCTGTTGAACTCCAGAAGTTAGAGAAACAAATCAAAGGATTTAAATATTCATATTTTAATTTCTTTGATATATCTTTTGAAGTGATAAATAACCCTTCAAATTTTGGTAGGTAATTTCATATAGAGCTTATACTATTTTGTTATAATGATCGAATATGCAAAGTATTATATGGATGCAGTTTGATGTTGTGTCTTGATTTCATGATGAAAAGGTTTGAAAGAAGGTGGAGCAGCATGTTGTGGTAGCGGTCCTTACAAGGGATATTATAGTTGTGGAGGTAAAAGAGAAGTGAAAGATTATGACTTGTGTGAGATGCCTTCTGAATATGTGTTCTTTGATGCTATTCATCCTACTGAAAGTGCTAGTAAAATTATTTCTCAGTTTATGTGGAGTGGAAATCAAAGTATCGCTGGCCCTTACAATCTCAAAACATTATTTGAAGGATAATTCAACTATATGTGTATGTGTGTGCAAGTAAATGCATGCCTTCAATGGCACGCGTGCAACCAAATATATAGATAAAATAAATTTATTAGTATTTTCTTGATGTGTAAATGTAACAATATACTATACAATGTGTCATTTCCTTGTTTGTTACTTATCAATCCCTAATGTTATCCCTTCATCAATTGCTTTTCATTTTTTTATTAGATTAGATATAATATTTACATTGCATTATGTTATTGTTTTGGAGTAATGAATTATAATATTATTGTATTATATGAAAAATTTATGATTCAAAGAGGAAGTAATGGTTGCAAAAAATATTTAAAGCATTCAAAAGATACATACACAACCTCAAGTTAGGAATTAAAAGTTAAAAGTTTTCATCCAATAGGATAAGTATTAGGGTGTGCTTGATTAGCATTGAAGTTTAATGAAAATATTGGACAAGACACAATCGTCTGTTGTTTTGGTTTCTAAAATGGTAATATCATGGAAAATAGATAGAGAGAATGATATAACCAAAATCCAATTTAGTGCACCACTAACCTGAATAAAAAAAACAAAATTGTAAATTAATGTCTATATAAATTAAAAATGAGTTACCTCTCTCCACTTAATTTGGATGAAAAATGAAAGTTTTGAGGTTTTGGGGTTTTTGAAATATTTATATTAATGAAATTGATAATGGGGGAGGCGATAGTGAACTTGTGACTATACATATACACTCTAAAAGGAGCATTCCAAGCATAGTTAAAATTGAGTTTCTTAGGGGGTGTCTGAGAAATAGGTGGTGTATGGATAATTTCCCATTTTTTGTACAAAATATATATTAAGTAAATATCATTATATGTATAGTCAAGAAAAAAGGAGTCGATGGTCGTATCATTCTTTGCTTGGGGTGATAGACATATCACACCCCCAGCTGACGCAAATGGTGATGGAGAATGTCATAGTCATTTTGAGACAAGGGAGTCCAAACTTTCTTCTAAAACCTCTCATCATAGGAGTACAAATGTCCTTTCAGGACCACATATTCTCTATCGTATAGGTAAACTTGTAAACAAGAGACCAGATGCTAATTTTGAGGTTGAAGAGAAGGAGGTCATAGTGGAGACACGAACTCAAGTGCCTCCACTGTTGGATGAAGTAATTAATAATTACATGCATGAGCATGTGCCACAACATGATCATGAGAATCATCAGGATTCCAATCACTACACTAAATAATGCTTTTTATGACGAAACTTACACCTCGAACAATGAAAAAATAAGGGTAAAGGTCCTGGGAGCGTCATGTTTTATTATTTTTATAATAAAAAACTTTATCTCTCAGACATTTAATAAAACCGAGGTAAGTTAGCAACAAGGAATCTCGCTTCGACACCTAGTTGCTGCAGTTTATATGTTTTTTTAATTGTTTAGTGTATTTCTCACTTGGCACCTTTCCAATGAAGTTTTTATTATTATTTTTATATTTGTTACAACTGAGAGGTAAAATATTTTACATTAACAATTTCATAATATTAATTTCAAAATATTATTTTAAAATTTATTTGATATACTTTGACTCCTCGTTTTATGAAATAACCACGCTTATTTCATATTTTTAATAATCAGTTTTTGTGTAAAACCGACATGACACTTATTTGCATGAAATAGTTCAAAGTACTATCTAGTTTCTAATTTTTCATTTACTTATCAACACTCAAATGTCAGTTCGTCTTTTCGCAAAAAACCTAGGCGATTTTCAAGTTGATATTCATTAAAAATCTTCCAAGAGATATACATCAAACGTCATTTTCGCAAGTAGGTTTGTTCTTCACTGAAGCATTATGTGAGATATTGGATCGAACTCTAGTATCATCAAAGGATAGCTTCTTGGTTCGACAGGATTAAGCATGAAGTCGAAGGTTGTTCACATACTAGTGTCGAAGATGCTAGGGTTGTTAGCATGTTAAATTAGGTTTTAGTGTTTAAACCCTAATTTGGTAAGTTAGCTTGTTTATTAAGTTAGCTTGTGTAATGGGCCTTGTGGAAAAAGCCCATTAGTTAGTATGTTAAGTTTTATTATAAATAGCGTACTAGTCTCTCATCATTACACACTACAAATCCTAATTTAGGGTGAGAGAGGTAATTTGTTATTCTTGTAAACCTGTAATCTTGTTTTCTAAGAGAAAGTAAAAGAATAACAATTATAACCAATTCTTGCGATCTTCTTCTTCCTTTTTCTTTATTCGTTCCTTGTTTTATACTTTGTTATTGGCATTGAATTCACAACAAATTGGTGCGGTGAGCATGGAGAAGATGCCTTCAACAAAGTATGAGATTGAAAAATTCACCGGAGTGAATGATTTCGGTCTGTGGCACTTGAAGATGAAATCCCTACTGGTTCAGCAGGGTTGTTTGGAAGCGTTGAAGGGAGCGGTGGGGTTGAGATAAGACATCCATGATCGAGAAAGTACACAGTGCAATTTTGTTGAGACTTGGTGATAAGGTTCTTCGACAGGTATCAAAGGAGACGACGACATCAGGGTTATCGATAAAACTTGAAAGTTTGTACATGACCAAATCACTGGTAAATCGAATCTAACTGAAGCAAGTTTTGTATTCATTCAAAATGACTGAAGACAAAGTGTTGGCTGAGCAGTTGGATATGTTCAACAAGCTGATTCTTGATCTTGAAAATCGATGATGAAGATCAAGCGTTGTTACTATTATGCGCTTTACCTCGATCACATGCTCACTTCAAAGAAACTCTCGTGTATGGAAGGGAGTCCCTGACCTTTGAAGAAGTTCAATCAGCCATGTATTCTAAGGACTTGAACGAACGAAAGGAGCATAAACCTTCGACTATTGGTGAAGGTTTGGCCATTAAAGGAAAGTTCTTGCGAAAGGATGGTAAGTCCAACAAAAAGAAATGCAAAAGTCAGCATAAGTCTTATAGTGGCGAAGCATCTGGTATTCGATGCTATCATTGTAAGAAGGAGGGTCACAAAAGAAAAGTGTGCCCTAAACGCTTGAAAGATCATGGAGGTAAGGATAATGGCAATTTTTGCACCCCAAAATTTGCCCTCCTAATTTTACTGCTAACTGGCTTAAGCTTTACATTCATGTGCATCTCTCCCTTAGGTCATCTAACACCCATACATTCATCAATCAATAATCTGGCATGGGATTAAGGACTTTGAAAGCTTAGGGCTTCATATTTAGTTTGATGTGTGCATGAAAATTAAAATCTAATTCTTCTGGTGCTTCAGGCGGTGAAGTGTGAGATTAGGGCTTATTTCCCTATGGATGATCCAAGCTACAGTTTTCACCTGTTCAGGGTATTGCTTTTATGCTGAGTACAAGATGTTGAATTTGAAGAGGCAATATGATAATTACTTGACGCATAAGTCTGACTTAGAATGATGACTTAAATTGAGTTCGGTCCATTGAAGTTGCAAGTTGACTGGAGTTATTCATTAAGGTTTAAGGTGGATTTGCATTCAGAGACAATTGAAGTAAGCGTGAGGCTCTGAAGTAGTTGCGTAGGATTGTTGATAGATTAAGGTACAAATTGAAAGCTCATTCATGGTTCAAAGGTTATTCAAGGGGCATTCATGTTCAAAATTTTATCAAAAGGATAAAGCCAAAGACATCCATCCATTCGAAGTTCAATTACAAAAAAGTCAAAGTCCATTACAAAAGTTTAATCCATTTACATATTTACAAAAAACTCATTCACAAAAAAAAACCTTCAACAACTTTACAAAAACATCAAGAACCTAAAAAAACTGATTCGAGATCTCTCTCCTCCTCCGAACAACCACCGTACTTCCTCTGGCCAGTCACACCGCCTCCATCACCGATCTCCACCGCGTTCCACCACCACGAACCACCTTCAATCACCACTCGATTTGAACCCTCTCCCTCACTCTAAAAATCCAAATATTCTGCAGCGCTTTCATCTTCACGTCACACAACACCGAATCTTCAATCTTCAGTATCTCTCAACCATCTTCAACAATCTAATAGTCTTTATAGGCTATCGAACTGTAGTATGGTCGAAGGGTAGCTTCTTGGTTTGACAGGATTAAGCATGAAGTCGAAGGTTGTTCACATGCTGGTGTCAAAGATGCTAGGGTTGTTAGAATTTTAAATTAGGTTTTAATGTTTAAACCCTAATTTGGTAAGTTAGCTTGTTTATTAAGTTAGCTTGTGTAATGGGCCTTGTGGGGAAAAGCCCATTAGTTAGTATGTTAGGTTTTATTATAAATAGCATATCAGTCTCTCATCATTGCACACTACAAATCCTAATTTAGGGTGAGAGAGGTTATTTGTTATTCTTGTAAACTTGTAATCTTGTTTTCTAAGAGAAAGTAAAAGAATAGCAGTTATAATCAATTCTTGTGTTCTTCTTCTTCCTTGTTCTTTATTCGTTCCTTGTTTTATACTTCGTCATTGACATTGAATTCATAACACATTATTTTGTATATTCATCAACATTAGTTTTTCACTGAAATAGTCTCTTGATCATGTTGTTTAGGATTTTTTTGTTAGTTTATCTATTGATCATTTTGTTTTAACTAAAACATTACTATTTGATTCATCTTGATAGTCATGGGTGATTCAACAAGCATCTCCCATACAACAGTTGCTGCAAACTCTATCAATACACGTAAAAGAAAAACTAGAGGTGTCACGATGTATACAAAGGTGAGAAAAGTCAATGAAACTCGTATTCGATACCCAGTTAGAGTTGATGCCCAAATCGGCAGGGCTTTTGGTGAACATGCTGATGATTTTTTGGGTTACGTTGCCTTACAAGGTAGAAGTAAAGTGAGCATTTACATGTATAGTTGTCATGTTATTGATAAAGAATTGAAAGATGACATATGGACCGATAAGACAGTATTTACTTTTGTATTCTATCATTTTTCTTACAAGTATATTTTTTGTGCAATACTAATAACATCTTTATTGTGTAAACATAGGATGTGTTCATTTATACTCCAAATGATAAGTATGTGAAAAAGAAAATGCTTTCTTATTATGGTGAGCGTTGGAGGGGGTTTAAGACACAACTCACCCAAGATTATATTACAAATTGAGCAAATAAAGAAACAGTCTCCATACGAGGTATATTCATTTATTGATAAAGCTACTTTGGAAGAATTTGTAGAGTCTCGCATCACTCCCAAGTTTTTGGAAAAGAGTAAAAAAAGAAAGGAAAATTGAGCTAAAAATATCTATCCATATAGGTTGTCTCGTGGAGGATATCAAAGACTTGAAAAAATTTTGATTGAAGAAAAAAGAAAACAGATGGATTTGGGAGGTTCTATAAGTCTTGATCGCACTCCATCTCCACCATCAAGACACGAGAAATGGAAGACAGAACACCAAAGAAAATACAACGAGTACACATCAGATGCTATGCGCGAAGTGGCTCAAAGTATTGTAAGTAGATACTTTTTTCAACAATATTTATTTTAGTAAAATCAATTTGGTAAAGATAAAATTTCATGTGTTGTAGGATGATATTATTGAACAAACCAAGTTCGGCCTCTTCATTTCACAAGGTCGTCATGACATCTTAGTAGAAGCGATTGGAATAGAGGAGCATCATGGGCGTGTCCGTGGTCTTGGTAGAGGCATTGGCTCCAAGGTACATTTTGGACACTCTCAATCATCTAGAGAGAAAATTAGTAAGAGAGAGGTTGAAGAGATTGTTGTTGTTGAGTTGGGAAAAGAAACTGAGAAGTGGAAGGAGGAGTAGGATAGATTCTTGGAGAAAGAGAGGGAGAGATTGTTGCAGACGTTGCATGAGAAGTTCTTGGAGGAGGAGAGGGAGAAGTTCTTGCAAACAGTGCAGGAGAAGTTATTGGAGGAGGAGGGGGAGAAGTTGTTGAAAACAGTGAGCAAAAGTGTCCAAAAGTGTATCTACGATGTTCTTGAGGTATAAGTTGTATGTTATTGTTATTATTTCTGCATATTTCAATTTTGGATTGTCTTTTTATTGTTTTTATGATGCAGAAATTGAGCTCGTTGGGTATATTCAGCCACACAAATTCAAATCAGTTGGAAATTCGAGATAATATGGTTGAGAAAGTTACGGGTTGTACAAGCGCGACACATAGTTTTTCTGCCAACCAGGGCAGTGTTGAACCCTCACCACCAAATCAAAATAGCCTTCAGAGACTAGAGATGATGATGGCTAGTATTAATGAAGATTAAATCTTGGGTATTCCATTAAGACATGATCCAGAGCAGTTATTTGTACTTTCTAAGCTCTCTCTATACATAAATTTTTTTAAGGGGAATGGGTGGCTAGACATTTTTGTATTATAATTGTGGTGCTCGTAAGTATAATTTTTACATTGATTTCTATTTATATTCATACTTTCTTCTACTTTAACATAAAGATTTTCCCTTGCATGCACATCCATGAGTTATGTTCTAAAAGGAAGCTTCTAAACAAGTATTATATATTGGATGCTGCGAATATTGCTCTTACTCGCGATTCACCAGGACACGAAATAAAAAATTACTTACAAGACAAGTTGATGGAGAAAGGGAACACCAAAGATTGTTATTTGGCCCCGTTTTACCGCGAGTAAGTATATATTAATTTGTGTTTTCATTTATAATTATTTTTTCTTCATATTATTAATTATTTTTGAATGTTTATGTAGGCAACATTGGCAACTACTTGTCATATGTCCGAAGAAAAATACTATAGATTTGTATGCTCGTTGCACTATGGACTTCCCGATGTAGTGATTAACGCTTTGAATGGGTAAGTGGTATTATTTTCAATACTCATATTTAACTTTTGAATTAAATAGTTTTTATTCATGTTTAATTTTAACTGACATGAGTAGAGCGATGGAGGAATTTAATGTGCACAAAAAAAATCTTATTGGTCAAAAGTCACGCTATGTTAAACCAAAAGTAGGTATTTTACTTGCGGTTTTTGACATTATGTTATTTGTATGTATTAGTGTGACATAAATAAATCAAAATTATTTGTAGTGGCGGATATTATGTTATGAGATATATGCTCTATATTGTCTCCGGATGCATTACAAATGGATGAATGAAAAATAAGGTATTAGCTCAATCCATATATACATACATATGTATACTTATAAGTTAATGTTGTTGTTTTCAGTTTATCATACTTTAAATTTTGTCCTAATTATAGGAGCTTAGCTACCAAACACCATACTCGAAAGAAGAAATTGATGACATTCGATCACATTGTGCTAGTTTATTCTTATCTTGTTATGAATCTCTACGACAACAATAGTTTTTCTTGGTTGTTGTAATCTTAATTTGTATATGAACAGAGGTTTTATCATTTTGATGTGCAAATATGTAAATGTCAAATGTGTGTATTATGTCTTGAAGATGATAACATGTAAATTTGTACATTTTGTTTAAAATGATATGATATATTCCAATTCTGTTACATATTTTGTAGTTTATCTATAAAAATTGATACATGCAGGCAGTGGCGAATTCAGAAAAATTATGAAGCCTGGGCAAGTTTTCACTGGCTTCATAATTTTCTACCAAGGCAGCATTTGATATAATAATTTTTTGACGAACCGTAACAGATAAATGTTCTTCAAAAAATTGTTAAAGGCTCTTGCAGAAAATAAGTAAGGATCACAAGTTCTTGAAACATGTGTCTCTCTCTACAAGTATACCGTAAAATATTGCTAAAATATTGTAAGCTTGTTATAAACACAATCACATAGCTTTCGTGTGCGAGATAAGCATATCATTATGTAAAAAGAAAGACAATATATAACCTTAAAAATGGAGGAGCCAAATTGAATGCCTCACATAACTTATTCCTTTCTTTGAAGTATTCATCTGTTGCTTGCAATGCAGCCACAACTGTCCCGTGTGTTTCTCTGTATTTCCCTCGTCAAGAATCAAACCGAGGTAATAATACGCAACAACCTAGTAAATCATTGCAACAAAACATATCACAAGTTCATAATAAACCAGAACATATCACACATATTTACTAAGTTCAACTAAACAACAAGATGAGCAAGGTAGAGCTTGTAACTCACTTTGTTGTTTCAAAGAGCTTGCTTCAAAATCTCGACACTATCACATGGCGGATATGACTCCAGAATAAAGGAGCTTGCTTCAATAATTCCTTCCTTCCTTCACAAGTTCAACAAGTGAGTCAATCAATAACAACAATTCAATAAGAAACAGAAGCGAAAAAGGAAAAGAAACTTGGTTGAAGCAATTTACCAAACACTTAGTGTGCAAGTAACAAAATGATGGTAACGACAACAATTCGATATCGATTCATAAGCCACAACCTGCAACAACAACAACAATCATCAATCCATTTCTTACATGTCTTTAGCATTTTTACTTTTTAAAACCTTAACATCATACCATTAGTCCCTTTCTAACCTAATTTTTATCAATTTTTGAAACTCTTCATTACATCACAAAATATTCCATAAAAAAAATAAGAAAAGGGTATGCAATAATTTTAAGTACCTTTGATTTGGGAGGCATGATAAAAGAAAAAGGTGAAAGAGGAAGAAAATTAGGTGAGTGAAAATGGAAGGGTTTTAGGGAAAAGAAGGTGAGTGAAAATGGAAGGTGAGTGAAAATGGAAGGTGAGAAGAAGGGGAGCCTGGGCAGCTGCCCGAGTCGTCGTGCGCTGGCTTCACCTATGCATGCATGTTAATAGATTTAAAATGATATGATACAGGCCAGTGAAAATGATTCAGCCAAAAAAAATACGTGTAAGTGAAATTGGTACAATTACAAAAAAAGAGATTAAACCCCTCAGGTATAACATAAAACCGAGGTAAAAGAATAACTTATTACCTCGAATTTTAAATAAAAACGAATGGTATATGACGCGTGCAACAAAATTTAGAAAATAAAAATATGCAGTTCCTTGGGATCGAACCCATGACCATTTAACACCTTAACCTCGATGTTTAAAACACTCAGGTGTTAGTGTTAAATTTTCATGACGCCCTTCATTACCTCTCCTGGGTAGCTGGGGTTAAACGCATTTTCCCACCGACATTACAAGCGTTACTTGTAGTAGTGAATGGAGAAAATTTATAGTAGACTTCTCAGAACAACCCTCTGACACGTCTGTGCTAATGACGTACAATGACCATATAATATTGCTTTTATGAAAATGAGAGGGATATGTAACTATATATAATTATTTAAACATTATTAGATTATATGCATTATCTGTTAATTAAAATAACTAGTATTTTAAGATTTAGTTTTTCAAGATCGATCGGTGTTGAAGGTTTCCACTCATGGGATGAAGTTGAATACATTATTTGCGGTGAAGATTCATGAGGAGGTTACCAAAATTTTTAGTGATGTTGGTATGATGTTGTTGGTAGGATGTTTGTAACGCCCGAAAATTCGATTATCCGCTTAATTTAGACGTTTGGAGTGTTTATGGAATTTTTCGCGTTTTGGGATGATTTAATAGGTATTAGTTCGGGATAGCGGATCGACAATTAATCGAGATTTTAAATATTTTTAGTATTAGAAATATTATTAGAGTGTCGAGCATTATTTTGAGAATTTTCAGAGCAAATAAAATTAGACCGAAAAATAAGAGTTAACGAGTAAATTGGGAGTTTTAATAAAATAAATTAGATGGGCTGAGTGGTGTTATGTTGTAATTTGGTTTTGGCCCAGATTGGAATAATTGAGAAGTGAGGATACACCTAGGTTTTTAGAAACTAAGTAACATAACATTGGGGAAAAAGAGAAGGACGACAGAGAGAAGAGGAAAATTGGAAAAGAAAAGAGATACGAGAATTAGGCCGCGAAGAGAAAAACGAAAGAATTACGCGAAGCCAGAAAGCTTGGATTCGACCGAAATCGTAGAGCGGACTCCGAATACAAGGTAAGGGTGGGGTTCTTGCTCTATAAACGGGGATATGATGGACCGTATGTGGGGTTTAAGGAATTATAATATCTCTTTGTGTGCGACTAATTGTTCTGTGAATTCGCTAAATTTATGTCTTTGAATGTATACATATATATTTACTGTAGCGTTTGATTCTTATACGTGTATTGGTTGATTATTTTATATATATATATTTGGTGTAGCGTTTAATTATCAGTATACGATCGGTACTGTGGTGTGTAGCGCCGGTGTATAAAATGCATCGACATGTGTATAATAAGTTTTGGTAGGGAACAATTCGGTATGCACTATAACATCGATCATATAATTCTTGTATATATATACTGTATGGTTATTATGCTTTATATAGGAACAATATGTACCACAAAAAAAACAATTTCTAACTAATCATATCCAACAATTAACATAGATATTATAGATATTATGTAACTTCTGACTGTTACGTTTCAATTCTTAATATATGATAGGTCATTATTAAAAATAATAATAATAATAATAATAATAATAATAATAATAATAATAATAATAATAATAATAATGGTTTAATATTATTGGTAAAATATTTTAGTAATTTTGAGTTAGAGATGAATATTTGTATTATTTGGTTAATTTAAATTATCTTCAATAGTGTTGTTAGAGTTGTCAGCAGAGTTACTTTCGAGTTGTTTAGAGTAAAATCTGATAAACTATAGATTAAAATTGAAGGTATTTGACCCTTTAGAGTTGTTTTATTATTACTTGAGTCAGACTATTAGCCAATTTGATGCATAAGAGTTACCCTTATATGTAATAAGAATTGTCAGTAGGGTATATTTGGGCACTTTAGAGTTGTATGAATTATTGTAGAGTTGTTTAGAGTCCCTTCGAAACTCTGTCGAATTATAATTATATATTATTATAAATTTTATGAGTTAATAATACATAAGAAGTTAATTAAAATAACAGTAGCACTTTGTTGCCCATCAGTGTAGTGGCCAATTTCGTAACAGAGACATTATATAAGTAGCAGAGAAATATAATAATAGACGGAAAAATATATATATATAGCGAGTTGAATAATATTAGGAGTGTTCGAGAATAATCTGATAACCGTTGTGCTTGCGGTGTTTTTGGTAATGTTTCGACGTGACGTATTTTTGTGAGTTTTGTGAAGTATGGCGATGTTTGCGTGAGTTATTTGTGATGAATTATTGTTGTTGATTTGTCGTGTGATATATTGCGATGTTGCGATGAGTTTTTGTGAATTATTGCGAAGTGCAGGATTTAAGGTGACGATTGTTTATAAATAACTATTGATATATTTTGGCGATGTAGGCGAATGCCTTTGTGACGATGTTTAGCGACGTGTTTGTGATATAGGCGTATATCTCGCGACGTTGTTTTGAGATGTTTGTGATTTGTTGCATTTCATCAGTGTCTCATGATTTGCATGTTGTAGCGACGGCCTGGATTGGCAAAACAGCGACGAAGGCTTATGCCTGTTTTGATGCCTCTATTATCTGGCAATTGGCGATGGGGGCTGAAGCCCTGGGTACCACATGCATGTGCATTTGTTAGAGTCGCATTTCATTTGTGTGATTATGATGTTATGTATTTTGATGTGTGAATTTATGTGACTTGTCGTGAACTTTGAATATGATCTTATGTGAGATATTGTGACTTGTGTTGTTGATTGAAACAATGAAGTAAACTAGGCGGTAACGATTATACCGCAAAGCGATAATTATTATAACTTGAACCTGAATATACTGTTTATCATCACCCTGTTTATATTGTTTGATATCTCACCCCTTCTGAATGATGTTTCCCTTACCGTGGAAAACGGACAGGTACTCAAGATAGCGGTGAAAGTTTTGAAGTGATTTTATGAAGTCTTTAGTTGATGTTATTCGAGTTGGTGTCTCGCTCTGATACGTAGCACTCGGGGGGATAAACGATTGTTTTACTTATTGATTTATTTGCTGAATTTTATATGGTTTTTGTTTAAATTATAACTTAAAGTTACCGTGCAAAGATGCTACGATATTATTTGAATAATTATGAAGTTTGTTGATTCCGCTGCGAGTTAATTATTTTAATTTGAAACAAAGTGATTTTCGAGTAATGATTTAATTATCGTTTTAAATTTCTGTGCTATGTATCTATATGAAGGAAAGTAAGCCGTAAATGTTTTCGAATGACGAATATGTGATACCTCAAATGAACTTGTTTGAAATTTATACTCTAATTTTTCCGTAAAATTTATCGGGTAGATTTGGGGTGTTACAATGTTCGCTCACCATGCTAGAAATTTCACGGATATTTGTTTTGGTGGAAAGATGACATTCATATACTTCTTCTTTCCATTTTCCATTTGGAGACATGTCAATCATGTTGGATAATGTGTCGTGTCTATTCCATATCTCTTTAGTCGGATACTTACTTATCTCTCTCTTGACTAGTTTTGAGTTAAATTCCATGAGTGTAGAGACATATTTGGGGGTCACCCTTGCAGATTATTTAAAGAAGATGAGACCTAATAGAGGTGTGCATTTCAATTTGTCTTAGCTACAAGAGAGGTATACATAGTTGGTGGCAGAAGCTCATTATGATGAGGCAACTAGAGTTTATATGTTATATCTAGTTGGCAGTACCATTTTGGCAGACAAGTCACATCATTTCATTTATGCGAAGTATATTTTCTTATTTTTGGAGCATGGATATTATATATGGGCATGAGTATATGCTTCACTAATGATGTTATCTCTCTTTTTTTTAGGAAAGGTTAACCTCTAATAAACAACGTCTTTTTGGGTATATGAGCTTGTTACAAACATAAATATTTTATAATTTTTTATTATTAAATATTTATGTACAATAATATGGTATTAAATATTATACCATACTACAATGCTGAATCTATGAGCATTTACCCATAATACTTGGAAAGAAAGATCACGAGAATGTCACTAATGGCTCCCTCAAGGGATCAAATGGACGGAAAAACATTATGTGTCTGATGGCGTGCAAGAGTACAAACATAGGATTGGCACACTTAATTGTGATGATATGATCTGGAAACCATACACTAACCAGTAAGTACGCTGAAATAGTTGCACGGATTTCCCACCTTACATGTGGTGGGACTACTTAGATTCATATTTAGTTTATGACCTGTTGTTTGAAGACTTGTAATTGTTAGATTTTTGGTTTGTTGTATTAAATAACTTTTATTTTATTATTGTCTTCATGGACATACTCAACTTATACATGAAATATACAACATAAAAACACATATGATATTACCAACATCCAAAAACATAACATTGACACACATAATCAACATAAAAAGGTTATAAATTAAATGACATGAAAATCATAGTTCTAACATATGATAGTTATAATTTCATCATCAACAATTGTATTTGGACATTTCAAAATTTTAAGAATATCATCTCTTGATCTTGCAAGTGACACATCCACCTCGATTGGACCCTTACTATCGTAATGATGAAATGTGTGAAACATTGTTTTTACATATGTCTTGAGATGAATACTACTTGACCTTATTTTCCATGAATATTAATCAAGGGGGATCGATATTCGATCTTAACTACCCTTCAAGTGTCTTCATGAAGAGATTTTCAGCTTTGGACTTCATGTCCATTAGAGTGGTGCTCTATGTAACCCTAAAATCAAATGGAGGGGAAATATCGTTAAAGTAAAGAAATGCAAGGTAACAATATTGATTCATTTTTTTATGATTTACTAGGAAAAATTAAATCACATTCATAGATTATTCAAAACATTATAGACCATACAAAAGTGTTGGTCCAATCTTGATCATACAAAAGTGTGAGTGTAATTTCGACCATATAAAGTTTCGGTGTAATCTCGATCATATAAAAGTGCCATTGTATTTTAAATTTTACAAAAGTTCCAGTGCAATATCATTCATAAAAAATTATGAGTGTAATCTCGATCATACAAATGTGTAATCTTGATCATAAAAAAATGTTAGTGTAATCTCTGCCAAGCAAAAGTGTTGGTTAAATATCAACCATACAAAAGTGTCCCTAAAATCTCGACCATCGAAAAAGTTAATTATCATCAAGGTCAACTACTGGCTATTGTGGATCTGCATTAGGCCTCGCACGTGCATGTACTTTGACTCCGTGTTCCAATGCCTTATACGAACTACATATGATACTTCTCATTCAATTGCAATGTCACTATAATTCTCTCTCGGACGTTCGATGACTGGAGGAAAAAGAGAAATTGGGCATCAACTTCAACTGAACTCATTAAGAATTATTGCCAAAGCAAACTGCAATAAGCTTATGTTGGCATGCATTCATAAATGGTGACAAGCCAAGTAAAAAAAAAGGTGATGTATAGATTCTTAGACAATTTTAATAATATAAAATTTAATTTTACCCAAAATATAATAGAAGAGGATTAACTTGTATTTGAATAGATGAAAATTCACATGCACAAGGGAGAACATAAGTTATTCTAATGTAGCATCCACATGTAACTTTAGCAACACCTACTCGCTTCACTCTTTCATGCTCTTATGCAATGTGATGATTGTTTATATCCCACTCATAATATCTTGGACCTGTGCCTTTTCTAGGTTATAATGCTTCTATTTATAACCTTTTCCCAACTGGATTTGGGCTTCAAAATCACAACATATCAGCTGCTACAAATCTATAGAAGATTTTGCATAAAAATAGATCTTCAATCAAATCTTCCTAAATTATTTCCATAATTAGAAAATGAATATTCTTCTTGATTCTAACTTGATATTTCTAAACCTACCAATCCGCGCCACATAGGACTTCATAATATTACCAAAATATTCTGTATCTGTTAAATCTTGAACCGATCCAACAACCCAACCCAAATAGTCACGATGTTGAATGACTCTGCATATGACATCTTGTTCGACATGTTGCTCCAGATGATGAAACATTTCATCTCAACATGTTTCTTCATAAAATAGGACTTCTCGATCAACCTGTTCTTCTTAGCAAGTTAACACATCCTATTTAACATATTGCTTCTATATTTGTTTTACTAAAATTAATGTCAATCAACAAAATAGAGAACTAATAATGTCAATGGTGGACAACATTAAAGCAAAAGGGGTGACAATACACTTTCATAAGTTAGCAGTGTAAACAAGCAAAGGTAGAATAACACATAACAAGAAGTACACACGCTAGTCATAACAACATCAATGCATCCAGTATTCTCATCTAAACAACACATCACCAAATGCAACACTGATGCAATGTACTCAACAACTGACTCATCATGCATGTGGTACCAATATGAACAATCAGGTTCATCTCGCTCTCGATTCCCTCTCTAGAACCAGAGCACACCAAACCATCACCACATGTAACGTTTCACCGATTCTCAGGAGAACCAGCTATTTGCTCTCGATCCCCACCATAGAACTAGAACATAACAAAGACGCATGACGTCAGGGGCGGATCCAAGGGGGTATAGGGTATTCCATGGAATACCCTAAATGTATAGAAATTTGTCCACATGGTTAAAGCTTTTGGGAGTTTTATACAAGAGGTCCTGGGTTCGAAACCTGTAACAGACGGATTTTGCATATTCTGTTCTTTTTTTATTACACTTCAATTTTTTAATTTTTTACCTTCACCTCTTTTAACACTTTTTTCTTAGTGCACAACTTCTTTTAATTTTTTACCTTCACCTCTTTTAATCTTTTTTTTTCTTAGTGCACTACTTCCAAGTTTAACAAAACAAAAGAATATTTTGTGAATACTTTGTCTGAGTATTTATTATTCTTCTCCTACTCAAATAAATCCTTAACTTTTTTCCTTCATATTTATCAGGAATTTTAGCGCCAGGTGTTACTAAGTGCTAGTCTATTTTATTATAGATTTTTTTCTTATATCTCAATAAAAAAACTTAAAGTAATTATCACTTTCTTATCTTTTAATCTCATTTTTCAACCAAAACTTTAACTATAAATAAAATGAAATAATTTGTTTTTAATCAGCACAAATGAAAACACACCTTTAGAATTAACTTTTTTTCTTCTAAACACTTCAACCTTTTTTTTGCATAAATTTTATTTTTTTATAAATTTAATTTGTATGTACTAACCATATAATTAATATTTATAATATTGTCAATCAATTGTGAACTCTAAATCATCATTAATTATTAGATTTTAATTATAACCACACACACTTATCAAACTAGTTTTGTCCTTACCGGTGGTCAGTGCAAGTGCTGAGCAAGTATTCTCGGGGATGAAATATGTTAAGAATGAGTTGAGAAGTAGAATGGTTAATCCATGACTAAATGATTGCTTAGTGATATTTGTGGAGAAAGAGATGTTTAATACAATTGATGATATGGATATCATCAAGTGTTTTCAAGGAATGAACAAGAGAAGAATGCATTTACGATTAGACTAGAATTTTTTCGTACGTTTTTTTATATATTTTACTTTCATTTTCGGAAAACCCTAGATTTTGATCCTGGCTCCGCCCTTGCATGACGTCCTGATCGCCATGCTGGTCACGCCTGTCACCTGCTTCCAAAACGCAGAAACGTAATTTTTGCCATTGGAGCCTTATGGAAGCTCCAATTTTTTATTCTAATAATCCAAATCAATCTAAAAAACTAACTAAACAATCATACTTCAATTATTACATGTTATTTCAATCATTTAACACAATCAACATAAACAAGACAAACTTCAATGCCGCGAACTCTTCACTCCATTATTCTACTAATTTAGAATTCAACCTCACATCTTCCTATTCTCTATTTTCTTATTATTTCTTCAATTTATTTTTAATTAATAAAATACTAATATTTTAGTTTTTTTTTATTTGCAATTTTTTATTGGCTCGTTCTATTTTGAACAGCGTAGGGCAAAATCTTCTGTTTCTCACTGCCAGTTCAGTTCACTCTTCTTCTTCTTCTTCACCTACACACATTCAGTGTCATTTCGAAGCCATGTCTACGGCTTCTTCTGAAGGAACGAGTTTGGGACAAAGCATATCCGAAAAGGTTATTTCTTTATACAATTCCCTTCCAAAGAAAGGCAAACCTCAAGGCCGTGAACTCACTGTTCTCTCTGCTTTCCTTCTCTCTTCTCCTTCCAACGGTACTCTCTCTCCTTCCCCTTTTTCAATTTTCAAACTTTTAATCTAAATCAAATGAAAAAAAATTTAAATTTTTATTTATGATTATGGATTTTATTTACTCAGTTTTTGTTTGATTTTGGGGTTTTAGAATTGAAGGTTGTTGCACTTGGAACTGGAACAAAGTGTATTGGACGTTCATTATTGCGTCCGTATGGTGATGTTGTTCATGATTCACATGCTGAAGTTATTGCTAGAAGAGCTTTAATCAGGTTTTCTTCATATCTTGTTTTCTCCATGATGATAGTATAGATTTGTTTATGTATCATATTCATATATACTAGAATATATACTCATGAATTGACACTGACACGTAACACCGGTAATAATATAAGAAAACGAATCTAGTATGATCATCAACAATTGTTAAGAAATAATTGAAACCATCTAGAGATATAGTATTGATAGGTCCCAAAATATCCATGTGAAGAAGATTAAAAGCATGCATAGTGGTAGTGTTTCTATGAGGAAAAGGTAATTTGGTTTGTTTAGCCAAATGACAAGAATCATATATCAAATTTTAATAAATATCAGTGAATGTAGGGAAACAATTTACACATAGTATAGGAAACCTGTCAAGATGGGTGGCCTAACCTATAGTGACGTTAACGTACATCAAAATTATTGTTATGAGTAGTACTAATGTTGCTAAGACAGATTTTATCATCGCTAAAATAAAAAAAAAAAATTGCGAGCTATAGGATCATGATTGAGTATGTAGAGACTATTGATGTGGTCCACATTCCCAATCATTCTCTTGGAAGCCAAATCTGAATAATGCATGAATTTTGAGAGAATATGACATTGCAATTCAGATTAGTGGTTAACTTAGAGAATGAGAGTAAGTTAAGTGAAATTGAGGAATATAAAGAACATTTTGAAGATATAGATTCTTGGCGAAATAGATGTTTCTGGTATAATATGTAACTATTCTGCGCCCATTTGGGAAAGTGATCGGCACAGGTTTGACTTTTTGAATTGTTTGGAAAGATCTAATAAAAGGACACACATGGTTCGATGCACCAGAATCTATAGTATTCATAATGTATTTTCATGAGAATGGGTTAATTGTTTTGGAGATGTTAGATATGATATGTGAAGAATCTCTAGCAGGTTTGTCATTGTGAATTGATTGATGAGATATTTGTAGTCTTGCTGAGGGTATGTGTATCATCTGTGTGAGGCTTGGGATTGCCTTTCTTGCAATCATCTTTGGAATCTTGATGGAGTGGCCTCTTGTCTTGTATCTCAGGGGGAATACATGCACGAAATAGCAGTTTTCGACTGTGTGGTTCATTTTGCTGCAATGACTGCAGAGCATGGAGTTCCTTGATGGCCATCGGAAAGGCTGAGGATCTTACTCAATAACCATTAAATAAGTCTTGCTGAGAGAAGGAAGAGGGTCCACGAGAAGGATTTAGGTGCGTATGATGTTATAATTGTCATTAAGACCTTTGAGGAAACACGTAATGTACTCCAAATATTTGAATTTTTGCATAGATAGACTAAGGGCGCAAGAACATTTAGGTGAACATGTGCAAGAAGGGGTGGGACGAAGGGATTGGAGTTCATCCCAAATAATCTTTAGATCAGTGAAATAGGCGGAGAGATTGTGATAACCTTACTTGATGGAGTGAAGATCTTTGAGCCAACCTGAAAAATGGAAATGATTGCCTTTGGTATAGCGATGTTGTAAATCTTTCCACAATTCCACTGCATTGTCAAAGCAATGGTGCTTTGAGCAATTTGAGTATTTAGGGTTCTTGTAATCAAAATACCATATTGTTGCACCTATCCCCGAGTTTGAAATTAACATCAATTGAGGAAGATTGTGTGATTGAGCCGTTGATGAAACCTATTTTGTTCTTGTACAATAAGGATAAGGCTCGTTTTGTAGATCTGCTACAACTGTGATATTTTGAATCGTTGAGCGGTGGTGCGACGAGAACAGCGTCAGGATTTTCTCCGGGGTGAAGGTAATAAGGGCTCCACAGATTGCTTGAGGGCTCCATCATGGATTGCTGTGATTGGAAGTTTCTGAGGAAGAGTCGGGATCTTCCATGGAAGAAGATCGAAAGAAGAAGAATGATAAGGGAATTTGGGAATTAGGTTTTGCGGAAAAGGAATAGTTTTCTTCTGATACCATATTACTGACAGATAACAGAAAGATTGCAAGGCAAACTTGAATGTTTGCATTCATCCATTAATGAAAGAAATCTTGAATTACAAGCTTAAGCTTCAAGTTGCACACAGTCTGCACATATATAGTACTGGTGTAGCAGACTGGTATAGCCGAGAAAATGAAAGGACTAACAAACTTCCTAACTGCCTAACTAACTTCCTAACAGACTTGACCAACTAATAATTACAAAATGATCTCCAAAACGTATCCAGATGTTTTGGTGTCAGTCAGTCACACCTTCAAACTGAAATGAGATGTCAGTGCTGCATAGATATAAACATACTTTTACATTGCATTTTTCAAAAGTTTTCAATAAGGTTTTCAATTGTGGTTCCATAGGTATTCTTCATATTGAGAAGAATCATTGTTGATGTGTCCGATGCGACTGATGCGGCTTCAACTGCGGTTGTGAAGATGTCAAAATACTTGATGTCGCAGCCGAGACCATAATTCAAAACCTCTTTTTAAAATCTTGGTTACTGATTACCATAACATCTTGCAATGCGAGAAGATATTATTTCATATGTTTCTATTTACGCCAGGTTCTTCTATACACAGATTCAATATCTTTGTGAAACTAGTACCAAGTCTGCACCAAGCAATGGAGGAAAACGGTTCAAATTTGATGATGACAAGTTAGCATTGGAGTTGGACCGAGGGTGTCCTGACAAACGGAAATATACCTTGAGAAGTGGTTGGAAGTTACATATGTACATATCACAGTTACCATGTAATCTATTTGATCACATTCTTCTATTTTGCTTCCTTTATTTGTTGCTATGTGGGTTATGCTCAAGGGAAATTTCCTTTTGTGTTGCATTTTGTAGGTGGAGATGCTTCACTGAGCTCGCATGTCGCTCCTTTGCAAAGTTTGCCTTTAGGAGAAAATGATTCACATTCATCATTATGTAAGCTACATTTTATGTATAACATGATTATGATTATTATTAAATTTGATGTTATAGTGTTGTTTTTCAAATGTTATATTCAATGGATATTTTTTAATTTGAACCTTAACTGTTGTTTTTTATGGTCTGATGAGAAATACTTTTGCCCTTCATTGCAGTGAATAGTTCAAAACAAGTAGGGACAGTGCAGAGAAAGCCAGGTCGCGGCGATACAACCCTGTCAGTTAGTTGTTCTGACAAGATAGCACGTTGGAACGTTGTTGGTGTTCAAGGTTAGATATGCTTAAACTGAGGTTGTTTGAAGTATAGTCATGTTTGAAAACACGATGAATTAGTGCTTTCTGTTGATCTAATAGCCGTCTTTAAAAATTCAAATTAAAATAATATCGATGATTACATTTTTCGGTGAAATATAGTATAAATTGGTTCGTTCTATATCAGGAGCTTTGCTTTCATACTTTCTCCAACCCGTATATCTTTCGTCAATTACTGTTGGTCTGCCGCATAGCAGTCCTGAAAATTTCCATTTCGAAGACAACTTGAAAAGAGCTTTGCATGATCGTATTCGACACCTGAAGAATGAGCTAACATCTCCATTTCTAGTGAACCAAGTATGTGAATATTTTGTATATCTGTGAATAAGATAAAAATTGAATGGTTGGATGCTGATTTTGATATGTTTTTCATTTCATAGCCACTATTTCAAGCTGCTCCGGTGCCGCCTAAGGATTTTCTGCAATCTGAGAGTTCTGCTAACAATTTGACATGCGGGTACTTGCGTAAAAAAAAGTTCATATCAGTGTATGGTTTTTTGTTGCATTTAGCTGAATGTTGAAAATTTCAGGTATTCTATTTGTTGGAATGAATGTGGCTTGCATGAGGTCAGTTTGGGAACTACTGGAAGAAAGCAAGGCACTTCTGCAAAAGGAGCACTCTATCCTTCATCAGAGTCGTCTTTATGCAAGTAAGCTGACAATTTGCACCTGGACCTAAACTTTGTTTGGATAAATAGCTTAATTAAACATTAATAATGGTTATCATATAACTGATTATGCATAAGCTTTTTCTATATGGAAAAAGTTTAATATAAAACTGTTTTCATATAAGCTGTTTTGATAAGCTATTCTGAAGAGTTTACGGAAATAAGCGAAAAAAAGATTATGGACAATGTCATAAACTGTTTTCTTAAGCTGTTCCAAACCGTCTCGCAAATTACTTATGTTATGCCAGTAGATATATTAAAATAAGTTAATCCAAACAGGCTTATACTATATATCTTGTTGAATACTACTGACTATAGTTGCTTTTCAGAAAGAGGCTATTAGAGGTTTTCTTGTCAATGAGAAAAGAGTGCTTGGCCATGTCCCTGGACGACGAGATTACTTACAGAGAACTCAAGGTATTTCATATGACGGTCTAGTTTATGTCGGGAATGAATATATTTGGTCTTTTTCGCGTTTTCACATGTTTTGCATGTCGACTCCTTTGCAGGACGGGGCCGAAGAATATCATTCAGCGTCGAAGATTTTTAAAGGGAAGCCACCTTTTTGCGACTGGTTTGTGAAACCCTTGGACTGTGAGAAATTCGCCATTTCAAAATAATACATTTATGCTTTATGATATTGATAATCTCCTCTTGTTTAGGAGCATTTAGAAATGATTTTTCAGAGAGGAGCGTATATTAAAATGAAAATAAGCTGGCTTCAAGGTTACAAATTATAAGTCTTAATCTGTTTTATTTGACTGAAAACTTGATTAGCACAATTCTAAGTTAGCACATGTGTTTAGCATTGGCATTGATGTTCAAAAATCCAAGTCAAATTGAAAATTGCATGATTATCGTTAGTTCTGTTCACAGTATGAGTAGAATACACGTAAATGTCTATTACAATACCCTATGTTAGACAAGAACAAAACTACACTAATTTATGTCTTCTTTTTACATTAATTTTGAAAAGTTGAAGGAGGATTTGAATGTGAAGTTAGATTTGGAGACGAGTTTTAGAAATGTACGGTTTTTGTCTAAACAGAAATAAGATGGAGAATATAAAATGTAAGTTCAACAAAAGGAGAATCGCTATGGACAGAGAGGTGTGAGTTGGAGATTGTATCATCCCATAAGTCTTGCAGTTTAAATATCTTAGATCTATAATACAAAATGCTGGAGAAATAAAAGGGGATGTAAATCATCGAATTCAAGTTGAGTGATTGAAATGGAGAAGAGCTTTAGGAGTTTTATGTGACACTAAGGTACAACTCAAGTAGAAGGGGAATTTTATGGGACAACATTAAAATTTATGATGTTGTACGAGACAGGATGTTGGACGGTTAATACGAAGCACAAGAATAAAGCAAGTGTGATAGAAAAGAGGAGATTTTATGGTAAGGAGATTAGATGCAGAGAAGTTAAACAGCTAGAGGAGGAGAAGTTAAACAACTAGAGAAAGAGAAAGATATATAAAAATTATAAGAGAAGTTATTAAGAAAAATCTCGAGATTAATAATTTGGATAAAAACATAATCTTGAATAAAATTTTATGACAAAAATTGATCCATTTAGTTAATTTCACTCATTGGGATAAAACTTTATTGTTGTATTTAACACTATTATTGCATGAACAATGTTTATAGATTGTTAATTTTTTTCCTCAATAAAACAACAAAATATAAACAAAAGAGATTAAAAAATTTAAATGAAAAAATTTGTTTCTAAGATTTCATTTAGTTGTTGTTTGTAGGATATTTTTTTAAATTAAAATAATATATTTTTTCCAAAATCAATTTGCAACTTTGTTGACTTTGAATTGAGGGTTTTAACCTAATTTATCGGCTTCTAAATGACATGGACGTAACCTAACTATCTTGGTGGGAACAATGAAACAAGACTTAATTAATAGTCTTCTCTTCCAATTATTTTTAAAGAATATATATTTATATTTAATTTTGTATTAAATAAAAATATACTCGCCGATAAGACAGTTCAATTGATAGCTTTTCATATATTCGCCGATATTTCACTTATTTATTTTTAAAGTAATTTAATTGATAGTTGTATAGAAATATTTGACTGAAAGTATGGAGATTCAAATTTGAATATGTGATATCTCACTTATTTATTTTTAAAATAGTTTAATTAATAGTTGTACAGAGTCCAAAGTGTGAATTCAAACCTGCCGGATCTCAGTCATCAAACCACTAACCTAGAAAAGAAAATAAAAATACAGACTTGCCATGTATTTTCTGCACTTGTATATTTAAGATGCAAAACTCAAAAAGCATGCACCTGGATATTTGACTTATTACTATAATATAGTTTTGGTTTAGCTTTGGCCTATATTAGAAGTAATTGACTAGTTAGGCCTAATAACTAATGAAAAATTATGGTCTACATTTTGGTGCCTTTCCGTTTACGCAACATGAAAGAGCCTCATTAGTTAATTGAGAATATAAGAAAAAAAAAATAACCACGCTAAAAAAAATAATTATAATTGAGCCATTTATTTTCAAGGATATTTAATTTATTATATAAATCAATCAATATTTTTGTATGTAATACAAGAGTATATGGTTTAATGAGATTGAAGTGAAACCAAACAAGTAGACCCATTTTGTGCTTTCAAGGGTCTTGTATGTCCTTTTCTAAACATTTCAAAACTGTTAACATCAAATGGAAGAGTAAATGACGGAAGAAAAATGTAGAATAGTCTTTATAGTCAATTCAAAATTAGACTTTTGGGCTTTGAAATTTAAAATTTAAAATAAAATATTCAATTTAATAATATTGATATTTATCACTTAATCAATTATGTGATCCTAATTTAAATTCTAAGACATGGTATTTAATTTAATTATATTTACACCATTATTCTTTAGGAACTACAAACATAACAATCTAACAATATTCATAAAATAATATAACTAAGCATTTTGGTGAAGTGTGGTTGTAACTTGTAAGACCATCCCTCGATATACTCTATGATTGATCTCATGCCCTTAAAAGGGTGACAATAAATTCACATATAGTATACTATAAAATAGAAGGTCTCTGGTTGGAATTTGAGACATATAGTATAATAATATTAATATTACATATTTCAAAATTCTAATTTTAGTAATGTCAAGAAGATGTTTGGCCAACTACACTACACCCACACATAACATGCGTACTTTAGTATGGTTTGTTCAAATTAAAGTGAACTAAATTAATATGGTACATAATTAAATAATTAATATAGTACATAATTAAATATTTTATATATGAGAGTTAACATAAAGTTAAATGTTTTAATATATACTTAGATTTTAATTATATTCAATAATCATTAAAGACAAGTTTTGAAATAAAAATTGTTTAAAAAATTCTAGTTGAAACAATTTTTAACCATATGTTATTTACCTCCCAACAAAATTCTAAATTTATTGAATTTTTTTTCTTCTAAAAACTTAAGATTAAGACAAAGAAAAACTATATATTAAATTTAAATACTATATAGGTTTGAATAAACCACATCCATAAGCTAACCGTGGACTTAAAACTAAGACTAATAGAACTCTAATAATACAAGGACCACATTCATTTTACATACCTTCTCTTAAACAACCTCTTTCTTACATAATAGTTTCAAGTTTCTCAAAACAAGAGTTAGAGAAACTAGGTTGATTGAACTCAAACATGAACAAGGACAATGAAACATATCTCAAACTTTTCCAACGAGGTTCTTCTAATACTCACATGAGTTCTTTGTTCTCCAAAAAAGCTAAAGCTACCACCACTGTAGTTGCCCTGTTCTGCTTAGTAGCAACTTTTTGTTACTACTTTGCAGCCTCCAATAATGTAAGCTTTCATCTATATTTAATTTTTCTCACTTTTTTTTGTAAGTAATGAATACGTGTGATGTCGCAACTTCAAACCCGTGCCTTTACATCTGATATCTCTCTACAGCTACCAACTCAGTTGGTTTAACGAGATTTTTTTTTTATCAGTTTTTTTTTTACAAGAAACTAATGTTAAATTTATTTTTAAAGAATATAATTTCAGGTGATTATTTCATTCCAAATCAAAACTCTTCACCCATCTCAACAAACAAACACCAAACACAAGAATATCCACTTATATGCACCAAAAGGAACAAGACTGAGACACAAACATGTCCAAGAGACTACTTTCCTACAAAACATAACCCAACAAATCAATATAGCCATGTTTGTCCCTCATACTTTAGATGGATTCATGAAGACCTAAAGCCATGGAGAGAACAAGGGATCACAAAGGAAATGGTGGAAGAAGCAAGAAGAACAGCACACTTTAAGATAGTGATTGTGGATGGAAAGTTGTATGTGGAGAAGTATAGGAAGTCTATTCAGACAAGAGATGTTTTTACATTGTGGGGTGTTTTGCAACTATTAAGGTTGTATCCTGGGAAGTTGCCGGATTTGGAACTCTTGTTTGATTGTGACGATAGGCCTGTTGTTCCTTCGGATAAGTTTCATGGCCCAAATGCTTCGCCACCTCCTTTGTTTAGATATTGTTCTAATCAACGGAGTTTGGACATTGTCTTCCCTGATTGGTCCTTTTGGGGATGGTAAATTCTAAACTAACTTCACTTCCTTTATTATATTGATGCAGTTGGTTGTACGTTTGTTTGCTATTTCTGTATCATGTTGATTATATATAATGAATATTTATAAAATGGAATTTGAACAAATTTATATATAGGGCTGAGATTAATATAAAGCCATGGAAAGATACTTTGAAAGATATTAAAGAAGGGAACAAAAAGACCAAGTGGAAGGATAGAGTACCTTATGCTTATTGGAAGGGGAACCCTTATGTTGCTCAAACTAGGAAGAATCTTTTGAAATGCAATGTTACATCGGAAAACGATTGGAATACTCGCCTATACATACAAGTATTTTCTTAATCAATTTTGTGTTATGTTTTTCATGCAATTCATATGAAAGGAAGATTGATTCATTGTGTATATATGTTTGTGTTACAGGATTGGGTAAAAGAATCCGATGAAGGTTACAAAAAATCCGGGTTAGGGGACCAATGTACTTATAGGTTTGTTAATTTAACTTCAGTTCAGTTCGATTTAACTATTTTTTAACCGTCCTAGTCCTAACACATAATTTTTTTTTAATGTTGTGTCATTGTTTGCTTGTGACAGGTACAAGATATACATACAAGGATATGCTTGGTCTGTTAGTGAGAAATACATTTTGGCATGTAATTCCATGACATTATATGTAAAATCCGAATACCATGATTTTTTCATGAGAGGCATGGTTCCATTACAACACTATTGGCCCATTAGAGACCATTCTAAATGCACCTCTCTTAAGTATGCTGTAGAATGGGGCAACAATCATACCGATAAGGTATCTCTCTTTCATTCTCTTAAGTATTTGAGTTTAGTAACAATGCAATATAGGTTATATTTCATTATTTTGACACAAAGTTGAAAAGAAAATTCACATAATAAAATATAATGAGTCAGTCCGTAAATTCTAGCTCAACTGACAGAAGTCAATATTGTTAGGTTTGACGTTATCACCAGTTTTCGAATCCTGTACTCACGGTTGTGTGAGTTTTTAGTAGTTATTATCACTTTACATTCCCTTAAATTTATTGATTAGGCACAAGCAATAGGAGAGGCTGCTAGCAGATTCATACAAGAGGACTTAAGCATGAACAATGTATATGATTACATGTTTAATCTTCTCAATGAATATGCAAAGCTTTTGAGGTTCAAACCAAGTATACCTCAAGGAGCTGTGGAATTTTGTTCTGAAGCAATGGCATGTGATTTAAAGGGTATAGAAAGGAAGTTCATGGAAGAGTCAATGGTGATGTTTCCTAGTGATTCAAATCCATGCACTATTCCTCCTCCATATGATCCCTTAACTTTACAACAAGTTTTAGAGAGAAATATTAATTCAACAAAACAAGTGGAAAATTGGGAAGATGAATATTGGTTGCATAAAAATAATGGGTAATAATTTTGGCTTAGTTGTTAATTTATTGAATAATTTATTATTGTTTTTAAACTATGTATTTATTTTATAGTCCTGGAAATCTACAAAATTACAGGTTTTTAGTCCTTATTAAAAGATTGAAAAATCATGAAGTTTGTAGCTGTTGAAAGTTTGAGATAATTAGATATTTAACTAAGCTTTTTGGTTTAAACTGCCCATAGGCCATGTTGTATTAATACATGTCTCTGCATCGTTTTTAGACCCACCCCTACATTACAATTACAATTGAAGAAAAGAAAACATTGTTGCTATTTTATTTTATACATTCATTCATATTTATAAGCAATTCAAAATTATATAATTAAAATGTTTAAAGTTCTTTAAAAAGAATTTTGATATGCGTGGTTTTAGAGATTATTCTTTATCAATTCAAGAAAAAATATAAATTATAATTAAAAAACACTTAAAAATTATACTTTTCTTCTTTTTTTTATTAAAAATGTTTTTTTTAAATAATCAAAATAGTTATTTTATTTTTAATATGGAATATTTTTTAACGAAATGATTTAGAAAAAAAGCTTAAACACAAGTATAACAAAAAGAATTCAAAAGTGATTTTTTTAAAGGTTTAATCGTACTAGAACTAGAAATAGGTGGAGATTAAATGAAACAAAGGTGCAGTAGAGCGAGCTTCAAACATGGCGGAGCGAATGTGGACATATAAAGTTAACACTCCAACACCCTAGTCAATGAAATAGTGAGAAAGTAGTTTGAGCGTGTGAATGAGAGAATATCTGAAATGGAGTGTGGTTATTTATACAGAGGGAGTGATTAAAACCCTCTCCGTGAAATTTGACGCCTCACGTGGATTGTCATCCAATCAGATCCATTGGTGAGAAATATATTTGAGGCTAGAATCATTTGTCCTTGACTATAGTAAGGTCCCACCTATTCCGCACATTTTTCAGTGCAATGCTTGTTATTGGGCCTTTCGTCATGGGCCATGTGATCAACCCTGAACAAATATCCACTTAAGCCTTTGTTCCTACTCGTAGAATGAGGGCTAGTCGTGCATGCCTTTAGTCCGACTTTTAGGAGAAGGAAATGGAATAACCTTGATGGGACATTAATAACATTGAGATCAAGCACATTGAATATCTCATTTGTGATTAACAACTTTTTTCATGGGAATCTCGATGTGTGGTCCTATGTCTAAAAGAAATGATGACTTATTGTACTAGTGTATTCGACTGTTCTAAATAGTTCTAAGCAAGATCTTGATCGTTGGTGGTGCAATTTGCACTAGTGTATTCGACTTATTGTACTAGTGGATAGTGCATTTGTCTTCATTAGAGGTTATATGGGGAGTCATGGGGTCTCATCTTCCCTTTTGTCACTTATGAATCTTGAGAGCTTTTCATCTGTGTTTGCAATTTCTTTCATCTTCGTCAATATCCCCCGATAAACTATTACTTCAGGTTTTATAGAGAAGAGAGTTATGGAAGATTTGAAGGAGAAAATTGTTATAGGCGGGGAAGGAATGTTGGGTAGCAAAATTTACAGAGATAATGATTACTTCATTTGATTCTTGAAGGGTTTTAATGACCAATATGCACCTATTAAGGCACAAATCATGCTCATGACTCCACTTTAAACCATCAAGAGAGTCTTTTCCCTTTTAATACAACAAGCAAGGCAAATCATTACACTAACCCCTGAAGACACACTCATTACACAAGTCCAAAAACCCTACTACAAAGGCCACCCCGTCGAGTCTACCAACAAAGCTCCCTTCAACCCCAAATCGAAAGGCCTTAGAATATGCACATATTGTAGCAAACCTGGTCATACCGTTGAGGTATGCTTTAAGAAACACGACCTCTCACCTTACCTCTAGAAGGAAAACATTATTCACACGGCCTCTGAGGAACAAGAATCCAACAATTCTCCTTTTGGACAACTTGAAGAATCGCAAGACATTCTCAACTTAACCACTGAGTAACAACATGCCCTAACTGCCCTTCTTCAATAAGCAACTACGATTCCAACTGCAAACATTCAACACCTCCATATCAATACGCTTCCCACTTCAGGTAATCATAAACTTAATCATATAACATCTACTTCTAATACTGAGTGGCTGATAGACAAGGGGCGACTGATCATGTTTTTAATTCTCAGTCCCTTTTTACCACTCTCAAGCCTATTACCCCTATTATGGTAAGGCTTCCTAATGGAACCTCTATCACCATAAAACATTCGGGCACAATACATTTTAACAGTTCTTTTTACCTAAATGATGTACTATATATTCCTACTTTTTCCACAAACTTAATCTCCATTTCTAAGCTAGCTAGTTCCTCAAACTGTGCCCTTATTTTTACTTCTTCTAACTGTATCATATAGGGGATCCCTACCCCGATGAAGATCGGTACATCTAGCTCACACCAAGGGCTTTACAAACTAACATCCCCATCCATTACTCATAATAATGTGCCCCCACAATATTAACAATTGTAACCTTTGGCACAATAGGCTTCGTTATGCCCCTTATGATACTCTTGTTAATATCAATAAATTTTTTCATTTAACTGCTATTCAAAAAACTGTTGATCCATGTGATATATGTTTTAAAGCTAAACAAAAATGTTTACCCTTTCCTAATAGCAAAATTAAAACCTCTACTATTTTTGAATTAATTCTCATGAATATTTGGAGCCCCATTTCATCCCCCTCTATCAATAGACATAAATACTTCCTGACTATAGTTGATGACTTTAGTAGGTATTGTTGGATTTTTTGAAGAAAACCAAAGCTGAAACATCTAACCTTATCAAGGCTTTTGTTAAATATATTCAAACTAAGTTTTCAACAACCATTAAAACCATAAGGTTTGATAATGGGCCAGAGTTTCTTCTTAAATGTTTTTTCTCCACTCAAGGCATCCATCATCAAACCTCACGTGTTTATACACCACAATAGAATGGCCTAGTTGAATGAAAACACCAACATATTGTTGGTATTACAAGGGCCATTCTCTTTCAATCTAACATCCCTAAACGTTTTTGGTCATATGTTGTATCTTATGTTGTTCACATTATTAATTGTTTGCCATCTAATACACTACTGCTTAATGATATTCCTGACTACTCATCTATTAGAACCTTTGGCTGTTTAGTATATGCTTGTATCAACACCACCCACATGACCAAACTAAACTCAAGGTCCCAATAATATGTCTACCTAGGTGTTAAACATGGGGTAAAAGGTTCCATTTTGTACAATATTCAAACCAAGAATATTTTTATCTATAGGGATACCACATTTTATGAACAACACTTCCCTTACAAAAACAACACACGAACACCTTACCAAACCTCTAAACCACTCCACCATCCCCTATTGAAGACCTTTTTTAATACCTACCTCAACCAACTAAACACACTCCACCACACACCTGTCACAACACCTCCCATCTCCACCCCAACACCCCACCACTATAAAACAATACAGCTAATGAGACCAATACTTGGTTTATCACACCCCTTCCTCCCAACAAAAAAACCATATGATGTAAGTGGATTTTCAAACTGAAATTCTCCCCCAATGGTACCATTGAAAGATATAAGGCTAGGATTGTTGCTAAAGGCTTCACTTAAACTGAAGGCCTAGATTACCTTGAAACCTTCAGCCCTGTCATAAAAATGACAACAATACGGTTGTTACTTTCCATTGCTACCACCAATGATTGGCATGTCCACCAGTTGGACATTAATACTACCTTTCTCCATGGAGATATGGACCCAGGAAACAAACTGGAAATACCAAATGAAGCTGCCATTATAGATCCAATCGTATTCAGAAGCATCATTGGTAAGCTCCTCTACCTTGTCAATTCCAAACCTGACATTGCTTTTTCCATTTGCAGGTTGAGTCAACACCTATCCAAGCCAACTCCCACACACATTCAAGCAGCCTACTGGATCATCTGCTACCTAAAGAATGAACTAGCCCTGGGCCTGCACTTCAAACGTCAATCATGATTCAACCTCATAGGTTTCGTAGACTCCGACTAGGGTGTTTGCCCAACTAACAAAAGATCTACTACAAGGTTTCGTTTCTTCCTTGAAGACAATCTAATTAGTTGGAAAACAAAGAAGCAGTAAGCTGTGTCCTGTTTGTCATCCGAAGCAGAATACCGAGCACTCACCAACACCACCTGCGAAGCACAATGGCTCATATACCTGCTCCATAACTTTCAAATACAACATCCACAACCTGTTACTCTATACTGCGACAACCAGAGCGCCATTTACATTGCCACCAATTTCATATTCCATGAACGCACGAAACACATCGAGATGAACTGCCACGTCGACCATGAAAAACTACAAGACAAAGTTATTCATCTTATGCCATTATAGATCCAATCGTATTCAGAAGCATCATTGGTAAGCTCTTCTACCTTACCGATTCCAGACCTGACATTGCTTTTTCCGTTTTCAGGTTGAGTCAACACCTATCCAAGCCAACTCCCACACACATTCAAGCAGCCTACTGGATCATCTGCTACCTAAAGAATGAACTAGCCCTGGGCCTGCACTTCAAACGTCAATCATGATTCAACCTCATAGGTTTCGTAGACTCCAACTAGGGTGCTTGCCCAACTAACAAAAGATCTACTACAAGGTTTTGTTACTTCCTTGAAGACAATCTAATTAGTTGGAAAACAAAGAAGCAGTAAGCCGTGTTTTGTTTTTCATCCGAAGCAGAATACCGAGCACTCACCAACACCACCTGCGAAGCACAATGGCTTATGTACCTGCTCCACAACTTTCGAATACAACATCCACAACATGTTACTCTATACTGCGACAACCAGAGCGCCATTTACATCGCCACCAATTCCATATTCCATGAACGCACGAAACACATCGAGATGAACTGCCACGTCGACCATGAAAAACTACAAGACAAAGTTATTCATCTTATGCCAATTAACACTCGAAACCAAGTAGCAGACTTGTTCACCAAATGCCTACACCTTGGCCCCTACAAATCCTGTGTTACCAAACTTGGACTGTTGAATATCCACTCCAGTTTGAGGGGGGGGGGGGGGGGTGTTAACATGCTTATGCTCATTCTTGTTAAGCCCATTTAGCCTTTTATTTACTTTTGAACCTTGCCTATATAAGGCCCATGTATTCAACATCTATAATGTACAATTTACATTTTATTTTCTATTATTCAGAAAATGTCAAATAACTTTTTATCCATGGCAAATTTCATCTCTCTTCTGCTAACAGTTATCAACATTCTTCACGATGATCAATATTTGTGATCAAGTAGAACAATTATTTATCTCATGCGAGTTGAGCTTGATTTAATATTTAAATTCAAACTCGACAAAATCCAACATAATATTCAACCCTAATCAAATCCTTTCTAATTTTAATTTAATTTGTGTACAATCAAAATTTCATAACTTCAGCAATCATCCACACCTAAATCGTTGAATAAAAAATTAAACAGTATGTATTTCAAATTTAGTATTTTGATTTTATATAAAAAATTTAAAAATATATCCTAAGATCTAAATTGTGCATTCACATCAATTGGTTCATATATGATTAATAATAAAATTAGTTATATTTTTTGGTTAAATCAGTTCAATTAATAACTATATAAAAATTCATATGAATGTTCATGGTTTCAATCCACCACATCGCACTTATACATATTAATAACTAAAACCCTTTGATTCTCCACAAAACTGTCTTTTTTAGAGTTAAACAATTTAGTGTCATTTTCGTAACCCTAATACTAATCCAATGAGAGAGATTATGCTCAAGCAGCAAAAGGGGCAACTAGATCACAACTACGATTACTATATTATTATATTATAAATATAAAAACTAACTAGTGGTCCAGCTGTAGATCACATCGATAAATTGAATACATTAATATTTAAACTATTAAATTAATCATTAAAAAAATAACATAACCCTCCTCCTATATTAAATCAACTATATTTAAATTAACCAATCAGCTACAATCCAAAAAAACTCACCAAAACGAGGACCATGTTCGTTGCACATCCTTACTTCCTCTATCCCCTACTTTACTCTCTCTCAGTTTTTTAGTTTCTCATGTCTCCAACAAATTTTAGGACGATTCAACTTCAAGCATGAACAAAACATACCTGAAACTCTTCTGCGGCGGTTCTAGTCAACAGAAGCGGTTCATGTTCTCCAAGAACGTTAGAGTTTCATGCTTATTAGCCACTTTTTGTGCTTTTGCCGTTTGGACTGTGAGTCACTTTATGCATCAAAACTACCTTTCTTTTTTATTTATTCTTTATTTTCTTCTTCTTTTAATATAGAGTAATAGTGTTATTTGTTAAAAAAATCAATATATATATATATATATATATATATATATATATATATATATATATATATATATATATATATATATATATATATATATATATATATATATATAGTAAATAATGGAGTGAGTTTCTTTATGCTAAGCATGACCAAATATATCCAAAAATGTTAGTATTTTCTGCTTTATTAGAATCTGACATTGGAATTATTTTTGAAGTACTTATTTGCAGGTATTTCAATTCCATTTATTCACAAAGACAGACTCCATGACCAAGAAGATTTTCTTCTTAGATGCATAAAAGGAAAATCTTTCAAACAAACATGTCCTACAGACTACCCTACAACACATAACCCAACAAATCAAAGTGGACATGTTTGTCCCTCATACTTTAGATGGATTCATGAAGATCTAAAGCCATGGAGAGAAAAAGGGATCACAAGAGAGATGTTGGAGAGGGCAAAAAAGACAGCACATTTTAAGCTTGTGATTGTGAAAGGGAAAGTGTATGTGGAGAAGTATAGGAAAGCTATTCAGACAAGAGATGTTTTTACTTTGTGGGGTATTTTGCAGATGTTGAGGTTGTTTCCTGGGAAGTTGCCTGATTTGGAACTTATGTTTGATTGTGAAGATAAGCCTGTTGTTCCTTTGGATAAGTTTCGAGGCACTAATGCTTCGCCGCCTCCGTTGTTTAGATATTGTTCTGATCAATTGAGCTTGGATATTGTCTTCCCAGATTGGTCTTTTTGGGGATGGTAAGTGTTATAAATGCTTGTGTTGCTTGGACTTGGAATGGAAAATATGACCGTTTTTGAGAGTCTGTAAGGCGGATTATCGCACTTAATAAAAAAATTTGTCATAGTTAAACTGTAGATAAATAGAGTCCGATAAATATTTGTTACTGTTAAACTCTGGTGAAATAGAGTCTCTAATTGTTTTTCATGGTTGAACTGTGATTTATCTACAGAGACCTCCAAAAAGTTAAGACGGCTTTGTATTAGCATAGTACTAATGTTTATTTTTAACAGGGCAGAGACAAATATAAAACCATGGAAAGATACTCTAAAAGATATAAAGGAAGGGAACAAAAAGACAAAGTGGAAGGATAGAGTACCTTATGCTTATTGGAAAGGGAATCCTTATGTTGCTCAAACTAGACAAAACCTTCTACAGTGCAATATTACATTAGAGAAGGATTGGAATACTCTCATATACATACAGGTAAATAAAAATTCCATCAGATTTTTCACAAGTTTTCCTTGCAACTCACACCAATAAGAAAATTAATCCATTGTGTTTATGTTTGGATAACAGGACTGGATTCAAGAATCAAATCAAGGTTTCAAGAAATCTAGTTTAGGAGATCAATGCACTCACAGGTACATGAATAAATTTGACTATACTATACATGATATTAATAGTCAAAACTCATTAGTATGGTGAAGGCTTGAGATCAACGAGTGTGCTCATCTCTAGGTTTCAGATTCGGTTCCTCCCTATACCTTACACTTATATGTATATATTGTTTTTGACTCGTGACTCGTAACAGATACAAGATATACATAGAAGGATGGGCTTGGTCTGTTAGTGAGAAGTACATTTTAGCATGTGATTCCATGACATTATATGTAAGATCCAATTACCATGATTTTTTCATGAGAGACATGATGCCATTACAACACTATTGGCCTATTAGAGACAATACTAAATGTTCATCTCTTAAGTTTGCTGTAGAATGGGGCAACAATCACACTCAAAAGGTACCAGCTATGCATAACTATGCTTTTATTTTACTATAACTTTGATGTTACATAATTTCTCACTCTCTCTATTTTACAGGCACAAGCCATTGGAGAGGCTGGTAGCAAATTCATACAGAGGACTTAGACATGAAAAATGTGTACAATTACATGTTTCATTCACTAAATGAATATGCAAAGCTTTTGAGATTCAAGCCGAAAATACCGCGAGGAGCTGTGGAGTTTTGTGCTGAAAAATTAATGGCATGTGATGTAAATGGTAACAAAAGGAGGTTTATGGAAGAGTCATTGGAGAAGGTTCCTAGTGATTCAAATCCATGCACTCTTCCTCCTCCATATGATCCTTTAACTTTACAACATTTTTTAGAGAGAAAAGTTAGTTCAACAAGACAGGTAGAAATTTGGGAAGATGAGTATTGGAAGAGTAAAAACAATGGACAATAGTATTGGCATATTTTTATTTTTCTTATTGACAAAACATTTGCATGATTGTTAATATTTTTTAGTAGAAATTCATATTCTCATTCTTTTAATTCCTTATTGATCCTCCATGTATATATAATTGTTACAAAATTACAATAGTTCCATAAAACTAAACCAAATCATTAATGGTTCGTCCCGTGTTACAATGTGCATTGTGGTTTAGAATCAAACCAAATCACCTTTAAAAATATAAACTGATTTTTTTTAAGTGAACCTATTCCTTATTGATTGAATTGTACCAATATTGTTATTTCCATTATTAGAATCACATCTTTTGAAAACAATACTATAACTATAAGTTATAGAGTATCAACCTTATAATTATTTAGCTTTAAATAGTCAATTGGTCTTCGTAAGTTGGTATCGTTGGTATCTCTGTATGAATGTTTGAAGTAATTGACTTAGGAATCCGATGAAGACGCACGACCTCCCTAAAAAATAGTTTGACTATTTTGGACGCATTAACAATTTTCTTATAAGCAATGAAGTGTGTCATCTTGGAGAATCTATCTACTACAACGAATAGAGAATCTATACCTCGTTGTGTACTAGGCAAACCAAACACGAAATCCAGGGCTAAATCATGCCAAATATCATCAAGAATATGTAAAGGCATATAAAGACTAGTGTTTTGAGAATCACCTTTAAAAACCTCACAAGTATAACACCTCTTGACTATAGCACCAACGTCCCTCCTCAAGTGTGGCCAATAAAATCTCTCCTTCAGGCTAGCAATTGTCTTGTCTCTACCCAGATGACCGCTAAGACCACCACCATGCAGGTCTCGAGTTAGCTTATCTCTTAAAGAGGATCAAGCAATGCATAGTCAATTCCCTTTAAAAAGATAGCCACCTTGAATATGAAAATATGCACAATGATGTTTTCCACTTCATTTGGCCCATAACTCCTTGAACTCAAAATCACTTTCATACAACTCTTTCAGAAACTCAAAACCTATTATCTCCTGCGCTAAGGTAGCCCTCCTAATCAACTAATCTGCTATCTTGTTAAGAGCACCTGACTTATGCTGAATAATAAAAGAATTTTTTGCAGAAAACTCACCCACCGAGCATGAATCTTGTTTATCACCTTCTGAATATGAAGAAACTTCAAAGATTGATGGTCAGTGAACAAAATAAATTCCCTCTGAACCAAATAATATTCTCACTAGCGTATAACTCTAAAGACCGCATAGAATTCCTGATCATAAGTACTCCACTCCTAGCGAGCATCGTTTAATTTTTGCTAAAAAATTCCACTATTTTCTTCTCCTGAGACAACATAACTCTATTCCCACTCCACTAGCATCACATTCAACTTGCAACACTTTTTCTAAATCAGGAAGTGCTAATATTGGTGCGGTACGTAGCTTCTCATTAAACAATGCAAAACTCCGCTCTTGCTCAAACCCTTAATTGAACTTCCCTTTCTTCAAATATTCAGTAATAGGTGCAATGATAGCAATGAAGTCCTTGATAAAACTCCTATAGAAGGTGGCAAAACCATGAAAGTTAATAGCACTCACCTTATTTTCATCAACCTCATTCCCTCATTCACCAACAACAAAGCCTAAGAAAAGTAAATTGTTGGTGTTGAATGTGCATTTTTTCTTCAGATTAATGTACAACTGGTTTTCTCGTAAGACTTGCAGCACATGCTTCAGATGCTCCAGATCCCTATCTTGTTCTTGCTATAAATCAAAATGTCATCAAAATAAACCACTACTAAAGAACTAGTAAACGGGCGTAGAATCTGATTCATCAGCCTCAAGAAAGTGCTAGGGGAGTTTGATAACCCAAACGGCATCATAACCACTCAAACAATCTGTCTTTGATCTTGAAATTTCTTTTCCATTCATCCCCATGCCTGATTCTGATATGACGATATCCACTACGCAAATCTATCTTCGAAAACACCTTAGAACCGACCAACTCGTCAAGCATGTCTTCCAAACGAGGAATTAGGAATTGATACTTGATAGTTATCTTATTGATGACTCTGATGTCAACACACATTTGCCACTGATTTCCCTTTTTAGGGATTAAAAGGACTGGTACTACATAGGGACCCATGCTCTCACGAATAAATCACTTCTAAAACAAATCTTTAATCTACTCCCTTAAAATATCATTCTCCTTGGGGCTCCTACGATAGTGAGGAAGGTTTAGTAAGCTAGATCTTGGAATGAGGTCAATCTGATGTTGAATATCTCGCACAGGAGGTAAATCGTTTGGTAACTCCTCTGCGATCAACTCCTGAAAATCCTCTAGGATCTCTATCACTTCTCCGGGAATCATTATTTCCTCCTTTACATCATTCATCAACTCTTTAATTATAATTGGATAAAAACATTCAATTTCTTTAACAGCCTCATCAATCTCCTTTTCACTTTACGTCATTACCAATAAATCATAGTTCTTTCCTTCTGGATTCTAATCAAAGTGCAAAACAAGATCTATAACAATTTTATGTGTGCCACATATAAACATTTTCACGTTATCCCGTCCTCGATAAGTGATATCATTATCAAACTGTCAAGGTCTACTAAGTAAAATATGGAAAACATCCATCACAAAGCACCTTATCTCTGTAATGTTTTTTGATGGAGATAGGAACCTGTCATACCCCAAACTTGACCAACTAAGACTTGTCCCTTCTTATTTATTTTCATTGGCACATCATTTAAAATACGTATGTATTAAAATGTATATGTAAGTGTGATCAAGATTATAAAATGGGGGTGTACAATAAATAAAAGTGTGTATTCATTTGAGCTTATTATTCATAAAATATGAGGACCCTCTTCAAATATCCAAAATTATTTCAAAACTTGGATTTTATAAATTCTTGAGTTCATTCACATTGACATCTTTGGTTTTTATAAATATTCAATTTCAAGTCTATTTTGAAATATAATAGTTTACTCTTAATTTATTTATATTTATTATGTTAAAATAATAACAAATACTTGCTCTTTCTTATATACTTTCAATTGCCTTTTTATTTTATATAAATAACATAGCACAATTGGTCAGGAATAAAGTTTGAAAGTAAGAGGGCATAAGGTGGATTCGGTTAGTTTTTAGAGTAAGCATAATTTGCTTGTTTTTAAAGCACTCAAAAATCTATTCCTTTAACTAATTAAAATTGAATTAAATGGCATAGATCCATTGAGGGGTGGAAAAATGGGCCGCCCGCCCCGCCCGCCGTCCGCCCCGCCTTAAGTCCGCTAGAAAATGAGCGGGGCGGGCATGCCCGCCAAATGAAATGGGCATAAAAATCATGCCCGCCCCGCCAAGATGGCGGATTGGCGGGCGGCGGGCTTGCCCGCCTATTTTTATTTATATTTTTTCTTCATTTTTTTAATAGATTAATAGGTTTTTTTTACCTTTTAATTAAATTTTTCACTTAATTTTTAAAATAATTTTTATAAAACAAACTTTTTAACAAATTTTACTTAAAAAAATATTACATATATTTACAAATAAATAAATAAAATAAACCATCAAGAATTGGAATTACTAGAATTAACTAAAAAAGAGCGAATTTTGAAGGAGGGGCGGGCTTTGGCGGGCGGCGGGCATTGGCAGGGCGGGCTATGGCAGGCGGCAGGTGTTGGCGGGGAGGGATTTGGCGAGCGGTGGGCCTAATAATATCCCAACCCGCCATTTTTTGGTGGGTGCGCGGGCCGGCCCGGCGGGCCACGGCCCGTTTTGCCACCCCTAGATCCATTACTTTAATTTGTCTTAATCAAGACTATTCTTAAATTGTTAGTTTTGTTTTATTTTGATTACTAGTAAGAGACCTGTGCGTTCGTACGGGTCAAACAAAGTTGATATAAATGTTAAATAAATATTTTATAGGGAGCATATCAAGTGAGAAAATTTTATAATGAGAGATGAGAGGAACATTTTATATATATAAAGAAAAAAAATATCTTAAATAATGATTTTCATATAAATATTAATTTAATTTAGGCTTAATTGCAATTTTTGTCCTCCTATTATCCGTTTTTTTGGGTTTTGGTCCACCTATTTTAAAATCCGGAATTTTAGTCCCTTTATTTTAGTTTTTTGAGAATTTTGGTCCCCTTGCAAATCCGAAGACAATTTTTAATATAATGAAACTCAAATTGATGACATATTCAACATAAATCTTAAATAAAATTAGTTTTTTTTAACAGTTCATTGTTGAACTGACAGTAATACATCATCAATGTGAGCTTCATTTCATTTAAAATTGCCTTCGAATTTGCAGGGGGACCAAAATCCTCAAAAAACTAAAATATAGGGACTAAAATTCCGGATTTTAAAATAGAGGGACCAAAACACAAAAAAATGGATAATAGGGGGACCAAAATTGCAGTTAAGCCTTTAATTTATCAGGTTGTAGTAGTTATCAGGATATGCATAGAAATTATGTTGAAAAATATATGAATATATTGTGTAGTACACTTCACTCAAACACGTATATAAAATCGATTATTCACCCGTGCGTTTGCACGGGTCGCGCAATATCATTATAAATAGTAAATAAATATAGTATAGTGATGATTAAGAAATGTTTATAAAAGATATACAAATTAAGGAAAATAAATGAACACATAATATCGTAATAAATAGTAAATAAATATAATATAGTTATGGTTAAGAAACAAATGAAATAATTAAGTTGTCATCTACCCGCTAGTACATGTCGCGCAATATCGTTATAAATAATAAATATATAATATCGATAGTTAAGAAATATATATATATATATATATATATATATATATATATATATATATATATATATATATATATATATATATATATATATATATATATATATATATATATATATATATATATATATATATATATATATATATATATATATAAATTAAGTAGTATTAATCCGTCGAAAATGTATATTTTAGTAGAAAAACAAATAAAATAATTATGTAGTCATCTACCCGTGCGTTTGCACGAGTTGTACAATATTGTTATAAAGAATAAATAACTATAGTATAGCAATGATTAAGAAATGTATATAAAATATATATCAATGAAGTAATTTCGTCCCGTCAAAAATCTATATTTTAGTAAAAAAAAATAAATGAAATAATTAAGTAGTCATCTACCTGTGTATTCACACGGGTCTCACAATATCGTCATGAATAGTAAATAAATAGAATAAAATCATGGTTAAAAAATGTAAATTTTAGTATAATAAATAAAGAAAATAATTAAGTAGTCATCCACTCGTGCGTTCATACGGATCGCACAATATCGTTATATATAGTAAATAAATATAATATAGTGATGGTTATATATATATATATATATATATATATATATATATATATATATATATATATATATATATATATATATATATATATATATATATATATATATATATATATATATATATATATATATATATATATATATATATATATATATTATAATAATAATAATAATAATAATAATAATAATAATAAACAAATTAAGTAGACTCAGCCCATAGACATTGTCAATTTTAATAATAAAAAAATTAAATAAAATAAAATTAACTAGTCTCAGGCCGTAGGACGTATGTACTTTAATTAGTATCAGCCCATAGAAAATTCATAAAATAATTTTTTTATTATCATATGAGTATATGAGCTTATAAACAATAAGTTCAAAAACATACATGTTAAACATAACCTTATTAATAATAAGCATTTTTTAAAAACTCTATCAAACAATGGGGTTGTTTGATTGTGCCTTATAAATATACCTATTGTTTTGAAATTGAAAAGAAAGGGAATCATATAATCGTAATACAATTCTTTATTAATAATATAAAAATAAAATTTGTATATTAATAAGTATTATTTTATTTACATATTTGTAAGACTAAATCAAATTACAACCTGATTTATTATAATACAATTTAACATATTTAAATCTCATTATTAGATTTTAAATATATATTAAATAATGTGATTTGATTTGCAGCTTACATATATTTTTATTCTCATTATTTAAATCTCATTATTAAATTTTAAATTTATATTAAATAATGTGACTTAATTTGCAACATACATATATTTAGGGTTTAAATATAACGGGCGCCTTTGGTGTTTTCTTTCTGTCTGGAGTTGCGGACCGCGTGAGCGACTTCTTTTTTTTCATACTGTATATACGTCTGGGCTTTAAGGAAAAACGCGTCCAAAGTGGCCGGCGTCTCGATCCCGACGGCTTTGGCGAAATCTGAAGGTGGTCGGAGGCCCCGCTCGAGCAAGAACTTTTTCATGTGGACTGTTGTGGATACCTGCACGGCCTCTTTGTTGAACCTCTCTATGTAGGCTCGGAGTGATTCGTCCTTCCCCTGGATGATGGCCTCCAGGGAGGCTTCCGATTTTGGATGCATGCGGGAAGCCGTGAAATGTCGGGAGAAAAGTTTTCCGAGCCCTTTCCATGACGTGATAGACTCGTCGGGAAGACTCTTGTACCATGTCATGGCTCCTTTGCGCAGCGTGGTCGGGAACAATCGACATTTGATTGTGCCCGGTACTCCTCTGTAATCTAGGAGGGCGTCGATGTTTTCGATGTGTTCGTCAGGGTCGGTCGTCTCGTCGTATGTGCCCAATGGTGGGATTTTTTGAGACCGACCGGCAGGGGTGTTTCCAAGATGGCGTGGGATAAAGGACCCCGACGTTCCTCTTCCTTGTCACTGAGGATGGGTGTGACAGATCGGCTGCGGCTTCGCCTGTGACGTCTATGACCGTCGTCGTGCCTCCCGGGGGGCGACTTAGACCTTCTCCTCGATTGGGGAGATGGTGAGCGGTGTCGGGAGCGATGGTTGTCACGACCTTTCTTGGAAATGGAACCTGGGCGCTCCTTCGAGGAGGGGGAGCGATGGCGCTTCTTGGTCGCGGCCTCGCATTGGGAGCGAGGTCTGTGGCCGGGGGGAGTTTTGGAACGCCGTTTCTATTCCAACGCTCCAATCCGATCGTTCTGATGTTGGATCAGGGCGTTCGTTTGCGTAAGGTCGGCTAAGACGGAAGCCATGGTCTGGTCAGGGGGTTTGGACCCTTGGTCGAGAAGAGGTTTTTGGGACCCATTTCGTGGTGGTCTTTGTCGCTGGTTTCTCCGTGGTGATGGGCGGCGTTATTGCAGATATATTTTGGGGAGGGAGAAGCTGTGAGACCGTCACGAGGATGTAGAACAGTGTTGCTAGGTGGAGGGACGACGAGGGTGCCATTGATCTTTACGAGCAGAACAGGTGGCCAGCAACTATGAGGCTTGAACTTCTGGACGGTTGAGAGAAAAAAGGTGGTTGTACCTGCAAGACACTCCGATGCCAAAGTAAGTGTTTGGACAACAAGGTACAACAGAAAAGTGAGAGAATTTGGGTTGAAAAAAATGATTACCTTACCCTCTGGGGTCAGAGGCCTATTTATGGGAGAGTTCTGTAACGGTTAGGTCCACTTTTTTGGGGATCCACGCGTGAATAGCGGCCAGAAGACACGGGAAGCTAGCCGTTGCCGAGCACTCGACTTCAGCGTGCTCGGCCCTAACTTGTTGTGTGCTCGGAACATATCGGAAGCTTGCTGTCGCATGTTTGGGCCAGGACGCGTTGGGCCAATAGAGTGGATTGGGCCTATTTCAGATAATTGGGCCGGTCCGGAACAACACTTATTTAAGAAAATAAAATAAAATCAATATATATTAAACCTTATACGGACTGATGTCAATGACTTGATATTGTATTATTTATCCGCTTATTTAAGTAACAAAAGATTAATTAGATAACGGAAAAAATATTCATTATAAATAAGGAATTGATTTATTTAAAAAAAAATAGAGATGGAAAAGATAATAGTTAAAATAATTTTAATAAAAAAAAGTAAAAAATATTTTTTATTAATCATGTACTCACTAAACATATAGTAAATTTTAAATTTAGAAATTGATTATAACACACAAAATTAATGAACTTATTGCCATTTTAAAAATATTCAAATATAATAGTACCATATCAATTTATTTCTCAATTTCTCAATTTAAATTTAGGTAGACAACACACACACACACATATATATATATATATATATATATATATATATATATATATATATATATATATATATATATATATATATATATATATATATATATATATATATATATATATATATATATATATATATATATGGGACGTATCAAATGAGAATTTTGGTTATTTTAATAACTGAGAACTTTTAATAACAACCATACGAATTAAAATCAATGCTCAGATATGAATTTATGTGATATATATTTAAACCAGAAACTATATATTAATTATTGTCTCTTAAAATTTAAGTGAAATATGAGGCATTGATTTTAAATCGTATGGTTATTATTACAAGCTCTCAGTTCTTATAATAACCAAAGTTCTCATTTGATACGTTCCTATATATATATATATATATATATATATATATATATATATATATATATATATATATATATATACTCCAAGAATAAAATTACTCCCCATCTTGACCATTAATTCTTCTAAACCTAATGATTAAAATTAATGAGTACTCCCTCCGTCCCAAATTATAAGAGAAAAAAACAAAATCACGCTTATTAAGAAAAGTAAAAACACATTTATTTGACTTATAATTTTCTTGAAATAAAGTGCTTTGGAAAATTATAAAAAAATTCTAATTGGTTGTAAGTTATGGAAATGATGAGAGAGAATGTAAGTTAAATGCAATTTGCATTTAATTTTATCTTGAAAGAAATGAAAGATAATTTTTTCTCTTATATTTTGGGACAAGAAAAATGCATTTTTTTCTCTTATATTTTGGGACGGAGGGAGTATTAGTTTTCTCTCTCCATATTTAATTACTCATTAATTTTAACCATTAGATTGAAAAGAATTAATGGTTAAGATCTGGAGTAAGTGTTAATAATTTACTTTTGGAGTAAATATATCCCTCCTCATATATATATATATATATATATATATATATATATATATATATATATATATATATATATATATATATATATATATATATATATATATATATATATATATATATATATATATATATATAATGCAATTGAAAACATGCTAATCTAATTTTTCTATATCAATCAATTTTTACGTGATATTTTCTGTGAAATGAATTGAGTAATAAATAAATTAAAAAAAATCAGATTTAAGAATATCAAGAATTAGAATTAGAACTTAAAAATTTCAAATCAAAAGGTATTGGAGAGAATTTGAATCTACCATATAAGAACAACAATGGTTGTGGAAAAACCTATTCTACCATTTTTCTAAAATTTGCCACATTATCACTTTTCCCACTTTTCATGTCTTTTTCTACCCGTATGCTATTTGTGTTTGGACTAAACCATTACTTTTATAATACACTTATTCTTCTATATTAGAACCCTATTTCGTTATGTTATACCTTCTTTCCAACATTTGGTTGCCTTTTACGTTTTTACTCCCAACTAAAAAATAAAGCTTTCTACCTTTTGCTATTGTAGCTTATACATTGCACAATGCTACCTTTTGCTCAGTCTGCTGTACCGATTCATTATCTTTGTTCATTAACATTGGGTTCCATAACCTATCCTTTCAACTTCTCTCTAATCTCTCTTCTCCTTACCAAACATGTTACCAACTATTTTTCTCTCTTCTTCTGCTTCGATTCTAGTTCGACTCATCTCCTTTGTTCGCGTTTGAAGATGTGGTGTTGGGTTTTGAACGTTTGATGATGAATGTTGAGTTGAAACAACTCTGAATCGGCAAAGCTGGGTGATATCTTTCCGAGTGTATGTTACTTTCTCTTTAATCTCTCTTCTTCTCTCTCAAACTTTCTGAAGGGTTTGTGAAATTGAAAATGATGAACAACTTTTAGGTTTCTTGATGTTTGTGATTTCTGTGTTTGATATTTGTGGTTCTTTAACGTGAACAATGGTCTTTACCGGTGAGTTATGATTCTAACAAGGCATGGACTAAAATTATTTGTGTATTAACAGGATTTTTTTTTCCAGATCCAACGCCTCCATGGCTTAGGGTTTGCATTGATGATATGTCTGAGAAAGATGTAGTTTACTCAAGTAAAAATAAGTCCAGGGTATGTATTGATTTTTTTAGAGTTATGCTATTTTTATGTTTTCAATATATTTATTGTTTATCTTCCTTTTGTTTTTGTCGGTATTTATGGTTGATTGGTTTTCTTAGTCTTTATGATACAATATTTCTCAGTTTTGATACAATATTTCTCAGTTGGTCTTTGGTTTTGCTGTCATTCACACTCACAGGTAATTTTTTTCATGGTTGCAGCATCTGGAAAATACTATTGTTGTCATTCACAGGTAATTATTTTATATGGTTTATTTGATAATTCAAGTTCTTCGAAGGTGCTAAGTGTTTAGTTGGTTTTTAATTGAACAGACATGTAAGGAACAAGTGTTGAAAATGAAGATTGCTAAACCTGCTACTGCAAGTAATGTTTCTGTTTTAATAATTTGAAAATTTTGTTTAGTTTTGAACATGTGTTAAGCGCCTTGATAGTTTGGACTCATAATCATGTTTCAGTTTGGTCTGAATTAATTGCAGAGAATGAATATGAAACCCTGATCTTTGAAAGTTGAAACCATGTTTTGTCATTATTATTTTGTTAGCCATAATTTATATTTGTTTTTGTCATTTTAGTGTGTCATCCTGGAAACAGATGAGTTTGTATGTGGTGTAAACAGATTTCCAGCGACGAGTGTGGTGATGGTCCGATTCGAAAAGATTTTTGTTTGAAATTTTCAATTTATGTTTTGTTAATACCTTATTCTATTGTATTTGATTTGTTTAAGTTTTATAACTTATGCTTAACTAATTGTTATGATTCTTATTAGGTGGGTAACACAATGAAGAAAGTGCAGGATGTGAAGGAATTGTTATAGATTTGAAATTGCCAAATAGATTGAATTCTTAATCATTTTTCGGTATCTTTGTTGGATCTCATTTTTTCTTTCGGTTTCAAGTTTCTCTTTTTTTCTTCTGATGTTGATAATGTTTAATCTCATTTTGTTGCAGGAAAAAGTTTAGATTCTTTTTGTACATTTGAATGGTTCAATCACTTGACTCTGAACATATTGTTTTATCAGTTTTGAATGGTATGTTTAGTAATTCGTAATAATAAACTAATGTATGATTTGTTCAAGAATACGGAGCCGCAAAAAGTACGAAACAAATTATTTCAGTAGCTTCGGTTAGCTTTTTGAAGGTCTTCACTTCATTTGAAACATAAAGAGATGTGTTGCATTGCAGGTTATAAATAATTTTTTTGAAGGTTTACTTTTCATCTAATGATTATTTATGTTGGCTGTGAATTGTACTAATGTAATCAATGTCGAATTCCGTCTTCGACAATTAACTCAATGCCACCCTTTAGGGTAGCAGCACCTTCATTAGGGCTTAAAGCCCACTTCCTATGAAATCAGGTAAGTGTTTCATTCATTTTCATAATGCTGCAAAATTGAATATCAAGATTTATGGTGTTTAATTATTTTTGACATTATGAATTATTTTTAAACAGATTTTAGATTTTTCAATCAACTTAAGATTGGTGAAAGAAAAGATTAAGATAGTACTACTGTGAGAGAACTCAGCAGAGTGGCCTGGAAGTGCATATGATATGTTGTCCAAAATCTGCAACCACTTTTGTGATGACCTGATATACTGTTAAAATTTGTCAAACTAATCCGGGTAAGCCAGTGAGATTACGTTGCGGTGTTCTACTCTGCCACTGATATACTATTAAACCATGTCCATGTTGTTTTGATCTAATTTTTCTCTTTTTTATTTCAGGAGATTTAGAGGTAGCTATGTACAAATGTGGAAAGTACATTAAGGACCATTGTGGTAGCTATGCAGGTATGTCAAGTAATGCAATTTTGTTTTGAGCTGCGATATTTTTTATCTACGAAGATGATCAATCAATGTTTTTTTCAATACTTTATATCATATTTCAATACTTTATATCGTCTAAGAAGCAACAACATATCAAATACGGCGGCGTTTTCAACGTCTCTGCAAAATTAGCATCACAACCAATCAAATCAAGAGACGCATCTCTCATGCAGGCAACCGAGAATCAAACCTTAGGACAAACCCAAATCAAGGAAATCCCGCCTCTGTCATGCAATCAACAGCCGCAGTAAACACAATTGTCGTTCTTCTCAACTGCGACGACATCTCAGACATTTCCAGAAACCAAGGCGTGAGCATCTCCGAAACTGAAGTTCGTGGAAACCGTGTGATCACTGAGTCGGTTGGGTCACAAGTTGTATGACAGTTTGTTGAACCTGATGTGCCAATGAACGGTCTTGGTTTCTTGGATTGTGACTATATTCCTACTGGTACATCATGTATTTGAATTATGGTTTAATCAATTATTTGATACTAAAAAAAGGCATTACCTGCCTATTCTAGGATTCATATAATCATGATTGTTGGAATTATGATTTTAGATAAAATGAAGTGATAAATAATAACATCTAATATTATTGATAATAACTTGATAAGTTGATACTGACTTGATGTAAAAGACTAAACATTAATCCCTATTTGTAGAGGTACAAGACTTATCCTAAATAAATAGAGAAAAATCATGACAATAACTATAAAATTTGAAAACTAATCTTAGAAGATACTCTAAGATTAAAAACTGACCATGGAAGATATACCAACATGTTCTAAAATATTATTATGAGATGTTATCTCATATAAATTACTAACAATTATCATGCAAATAAAAAGCTATATAGTTTCATTTAGGTTAGGAGTGCATTGCTAAGATATCAATCTTACAAATGTATACGCCATTGGTTTCTCTCCGTTTCAATTTATATGCATGCCTATAAATTCTATAATTTTTCTTACTTTTGTAAATGTGAGAGTTGCTCATAACTATAATTATTGTGGAGCAACCCATTCCATTCTCTTCCAGCGATCAATTTATTCCAACTGAAAAATGAAAATGCACTAATCACAAAGGCATTGAGAATGAGAAATGGAAAAGCATGAGATCTAGATCAATCAATTGTTGCTTTACTTGCATGATTTGCAGGACCAATATTCTCATTTAAAAAGCACTTTCACAATAAAAATGATCTTGACTGTGTTAGATAAAGTTTAAGACATCTTAACTTAGACTCTCATTTCATCAAATCCATTTTAAAATACAAATTCAACAATATCTCTTACATTTTAATGAAAACAAATACATAGAGAATAAACTTGATATTTACTAAACTTATAAGTTTTTACAGCCGAACAAATCCAATAAGCTAATTGATTTTACAAAACAATAGTAAATGACACATATAAGATCACTTCGAGTTTACTTAAGTATGTTTTTAAAAATATGTGGAAAACGATTTTGCTAAAACAATTTGATGGAAAGTTAAATTATATATTATTAAGTGTGGTAAAACAATTTTATGGAAAGTTAAAATATATATTTATATATGTAAGAAAATATTGAAACCAATTTATTATTTTTTTTAAGAATAATAAATTATTTTTGGGTGGTAATTTTCTCTTTTTTTCATTTTATTTTTTTAAAACTATTTTATTACATTTTGAAAACAAAAGCGTGCGTAACACACCAATACTCGTGTGAACGCGCGTGTAATACACCAACACCCGTGCGTCCGCACGGGTAACACACCAGTACTGTGTGAATGCACGGGTAACACCAATACCGAGTGAACGCACGAGCACTGAATTTAAACATAGTCCAAAATACTTATTTACAGGTTTATGTTATAAGTTTTATTGATAAATTTTTTCACACATAAATTCAACAAAAACATTTATTACACATGATCATATATTTATAGGGTATAGGATTTGCATTTGCAAGAGAAATTGTAAAAAATATTTTATTATTGATAAAGTTTTTCATACATAAATTCCAACAAAAACATTTATTACACATCATCATATATTTATAGGGTTTAGGATTTGTATTAGTAAGAGAAATTGTCTGATACATGAATTATGTAAACCAAATATATATCTTTTAAAAAGAACATCATAAATAAATAAAATTGATAAATATATAATGATTATATCAAGTTTTCTAATAAGTGACGTAACTAATATTTTTTTTTCTACACACGTTAATGAAAAAGATGAATGGATTTGGTATTGATACAATAGAAAGTGATACGCTATATTTAAAATTAATAGAATATAATTACTGTTTATGATTATCATTGCTTTGGAACATACAATGACAATGAACTCGATTCATTGAAAATATGTATACATAAAACATAAAGCTTTATTATTTATTAAAAATAAATAAAAAATGAAAGAAATTATGGAAGTAATTCACATCTGAAACATCCGAGAAATTTGATCTCTAGCAACGGCATCTTTTTTTAAATTATCCTTAATTTAACTCACAATCTCCTTCAAATCTCTATGTCTCACCACCAAAAACCTAACACATAAAAAAATAAATAAAAGGTTACATTTTTTCAATATATTGTAAAAGGGCATCTTTCCAATAAAATCAAGCTATACAACTTCAAAATTGATCATAAATTTGTTTCTAATCCTTGAAAAAATTTATATGTCGATATCGAAGCACAATAAAGTATGAATTAAATTAGATAAGTGAGCACAAGTAAGCATAAGTGTGATTGAAAACATAACATACTTTTAGGGGTTTGGTCGTTTACGGTAGAAACGTAGACGGCGTCGCAATCTTCACCTTTGCCTTATATGCCAAGTTCCATACGATTGTCATTCTTCAACAGCTACGGTTCCAATGACAAAATGAATATAATATAATTTTAAAATCTCCTTTTTCACTATAATAAACTCACATCCATCAAACCTCAAACAGAAAATCAAACCACCCAAGCACAGGGGTTGAAGATAGAAAAACAGAAAAATAAACCAAAACTCTTCACATTTATCCTTTCATCAACCTCCAACTTTTATTCTATTACACTTCACAAATCAAACCACCACCCTGAACATCACAAAATCTGAAAAACTATATAAACAAAGACAAAAATTGTTGAAATCGCGAACAAAAAAATTCTACCTCACCGAAAAATTTTACCCACCGCCGTCATCATCACCATGCATACTGGAACTGCTCCAGTCATCATTGCGCATCACCGATGTTTCGACGCACACACACCTCCATCGCACCACCCTCTCCTTCGCAAGTTTGTAAGGTCCACTGCCATCGTTTCTTCATCGATGCTCCGCAGTTTAGGTGGTTTATCTCTTCCACTTTTAAGATTGATTTACTTGGTGCTTGTGTTATGTTTCATGTCTGATTTTGTGTGGCTTTGATTTTGCAAGTTTATTTTGATGGAGGGAAGAAAAAAATGAAAGGATACAAAACAATTTTATTATTATGTTTACCTGTTGAAATGAGTAACCTCGTATAAAACAATTTGTGAGAAGAAGATAGAGTATTACGTAGGTCTTAGAAATTAAAAGGGTTATTGGTGAAAAACATTTTTCAACGAATTTAATGATTCCTGCATTGAAAATATAAGTTGATAGATTTAAGGGTTGTAAAACTTAAGGAACATTTATTTTTTGGGAAAAGATATAATGACACCCATTTTTAACACTTACACCCTCCGGTCACTATTATAAGCAAAAAAAATGATCTAATTCTTGGTCACTATTATAAGCAAAAATCAATTATTACTAAATCATTTAATGCTGTAATTCCTAAGATACCCCTATATTTCATTTTCCAATACTTCATTAAATTTAATAAAGAGGATATTATAGTAAATTTAATCAATGTTTTCTCCAAAATCTAAAAAGTTAACTACACTTAATTGAATTTCTTAATAATCGTGAAAACCATTTTTTTTGCTTGTAAATGTGACCGGAGGGTGTACACCGTAATAGTATGCATACAAGATACAAATTTTGTTTTTTAATAGTTTATTCTGCTTTGATTTTTGTGCATGAATGTTTTGCTTTACAATTTTATACGGTGTAGTATATGGTGTATATACTAAGAGTGTCAAAATAGCAAAGCTCTTTTTTTTTTTTATGTGTGAAGGTAATACCATAAGTCATAGAAAAAAATTGGAAAAGCAAATTGTTATATGAGTGTAATGAATGTGCCGTAAAAACTCGAAAACCTAATAATGATTTATGATTTAATTGCAATAGGCCCTACTAATTAAATTTGATTAAATTAAATTATTAAGATTTAAAAATCCTTAATGACGTTTTATCCCTAAAAATTGAGTAATCCACGGATTAGATTAGGATTAGAATCTAATTAAATAAGGTTTCAAATTTCTTATTATAGTTGTAGATATTTGTAGTATTACTATTTACCACCTTTATGTTGCAAAAAAATCCAACATAATATAAATACAAAACGAAACAGTAAAAATAAATATTAATTTCATCTTTAATTACTTAATTTAGTTTATTAGTCTTTTATTATTTATTAGATTAATTTAGTTTAACTTATTTCTCTTCATCAAAAATGAATATTTAATCATTTCACCTTAAAAACATTATCCAAAGAGGTATTAAACCTTAAGGAAGGAACAAGGGTATCTAACACCTTCCCTTAGCCCTAATTTCTCAACTTACCTAAAAATATTTTTTAATTAGGTTTTCTCCCATATTTTTCCTTATCCTTAAGATAGAATAAATATAGGCGGCAACTTTGTAATTTAAGTTAAAAGCTTAAAATTTAAAGTCGGTCGTAACTGAACCATGCAGGCTAGCGTTACTCAAACTTGATATACCTTGCTTACCTAACCGAGGTGTATGACTTTTCATAGGGTTCTATAGAGAAATTCAAATAATCTATCAGTTGCAGTAACACCAGATTCTCCATGTGGCCATTATTCTTGATTAGATTACACACTTTGTTTTTTATAGAACAATGTTTTTTGAACAAATTCTTGCACTGCCATTCATCCTTGGCTGAGTACAATTCTTTGTAACACAAAATTTATCCGCTTATATGATTCTTCCTCTGTAAACTCGACCTCAGCATATTCATCATTCTCATCTGCAGGATCTGCACACCGCTAGAGCTGTTAGCTCCCTTATTCCCAGGATTGGTGATTTATTCAATTGCTCTTATGAAAAAAAATTCAATGTGTGACTTAGGGCCTCATGTTTTAGTTTTTAAAAATGGATTTTTTATTTGTATTTTTAAAATGAATTTTAAAAAATTGTTATTCAAAATATTACAAGTATTTTATATTCGTTTTTTTTTTTAAATTGAAAGACTAATTTTGACATGCTATAACATAAACATACATTATTGAAGATCAAAATATAATTGAAATCGCAATTATTTTTTAAAATTATATCTCAAATGATATTTATGAAAAACTATGTGAAATAACTTCAAAATTAAGTGATTTTTTGAAAATTTGATATCCAAAAAAAGTTTTGATAAAATGATGAAATATCTAAAATAACATTTTCTGAGTAACTATTCAAACCAAATTTTTATTGAAATTTTTATGAAAAGTTTCTTTGTAAATTTCTTTTACACAAAATTGTTACACTATAAAAATAATTTTTAAAAAACAAAACAAACGGGGCTTAACAACTCACCATAAGCGATTTAACTACTCATACTTGAATTTCAATGATATATACTTAACTTAACCACTCACAGTTGAATATCAATATTCTTTCCCCTTATCATGTGTGACTTAACTACTCACATTTAGATTTCAAGAATTTATATATGTCTTAACTACTTACATGAACAACAATCTCATTCTCAAGTGTGATTTACTCGCATCTCAACTTAAACCCTCAAAGTATTAGATATATGAGTTTTTTTATTTTTTACTTTATATATTAAATATTTTCTAGACTTAAACACTCATTCTTGAATCTAATAATCTCTTACACAAAGGTGAGTCACCCACATCATTAATCTTGATCCACTTTATGATCCTCCTCCCGTTCTTCCATCTAACCTTATCTAAAAAAATTTAAAAACCTTCCGAGATGCAATAGAATCATTGAGACCACATCTCCGGTATGTAATTTTGGAGATGAATTTGTCATAGTGGTTTGTTACCAATATGTTATTTTCTCGAGGTAATTTGTACAAGTCCTTAGCAAACAACTCTCCATTCCTACAAACAATTTGTCATTGAGACTTTTTTATTTGATTTTTAAAAATTGATTTTTAATTTTTTTTACAATTTAAAATTAATTTAATTATATAATTGTAAAATTAATTTCAAAAACTATTATTTTATTTTAGTGTTTTTAAAACCAAAACAAGTTTTATATCTTTTACTTTTCGCTTGGTGTTTTGAAATCCAAAACAAATTTTATAGGTTTTATTTTTCACTTTTTAATTTAGAAAACAAAAAATACATTAAAAATTAACTTTATTTTTATTAGAGGCAAAATGGTAATATATACTAACTTTGATTCTTCTTAAAAAAAAGTACATAGGCTTCTCATCTACTAAAGCAATTTCTTTGGCTCTTTTTCATTTTTAACCATTTAAAAAGAATTATTGACCATTTAAAAATAACCCCACAAAATTACTACAAAGATAAAAAATGGAAAGTACAAGAGTTTTTTACCTCTACAAAATAACCTTTAAAATTGCTAAATAACTTTACTATTTTGTCAAAAACTAAAAAAAAAAAGTCTTTCACCAGAGACGGTATACTAGACATTAGTTTGATTACTTATATACTACATTTGTTTGATTAGTGCATTTTTTTAATTAATTTTATTTTTGTTACATGTTACTTTCCACAAGATTTAGAAACATAAATTTTCTGTTTAGTATGTAAAATTTTATTTATTAATAAATGTGCAATGATTTAGTTTATTTTATTGTTTTTTAAAATAAAAAATAATTGTTTATATATATATATATATATATATATATATATATATATATATATATATATATATATATATATATATATATAAACAAAGATAGTGCATAAAACAACTTTACACATACAACCAATCAAAATTTAAATTTTCCCACATCATATTAATGTTTTAAAAATGATTTAAACTAAATTAAAATTAATAAAAAATTATACAAAATAAAAGTGTATAAGTGTTTGGCAGCCCATCTTGATATCTTCCACTATTCTCTATTTATTATGCATATTTCAACAAACTACAAGTTTCAGCGTTCACTAATTTTTAGTTTGAATGTCTATCTTGTACAAAAAAAAAAACATCTAATAACTATACATGATGTAAATTTTTGAAAAACACAATTTTTTTTCCATATTTTGAATTTGATTGTGCTTGCGGTATTTCTTTTTTTAAGGGAAGATTGATTATATTTTAATTTTTGTTTTGTGACAAGAAAACAAACTATAGTTGTGCAGCATAACTATTTACATGATCATTTTCTTATTCATATGTCTTCCTAATGCAATTAGACCCTAGAGTAATAGAGTTATGGTGGGATAATTAAGTAAAAGTTAACTACTAGTTTAATTATTATCATTATTAAATCTTAAGACACTAATAAGATTTTAGACTTTTTTTCTTTTGTTGGCAACCAATATTCGAATAAAAGACCTTCGGAATGTTTAAGTTACATAGCCTTATCTTATATATATATATATATATATATATATATATATATATATATATATATATATATATATATATATATATATATATATATATATATATATATATATATATATATTGTTAGAAAATTAATTCACTTTCTTTATAGTATTTCAAGCACTCTCAAGTTGTCTTAGATTTTCTGTGCAGGAATACCCAAGATAATTCAGCCTTATCGAGTTTGCATAAGACAGATGAAAACTCGAATGTAGCGAAGAATGTCTGAAATTTATTCTAGAGGATTTGAATTTTTGTGTTATGCTTTTCTGAATTCAGAATGAATATTATAGGCCATATTGGTATTGCTTCACAAGGTAGCGACCCTTGGTGAAACAATGTATTTTACCAAAAGTCACAATGATTGGCCTATAACAACACACTTCAAAAGTTGCATGGTTTCATTCTACAACACTTCATGAAGTGTTGCCATTTTTCAAATTCACTTCTCTTGTCATTTTGGCACAACTATTATAATAATTACAACAATCCCTCACTTGTTCTAATAATGACAAGATCAATTCCAGAAAGTAGAAAGCAAATGAGTGTTAATACAGTTATATATCTTTTGATTTGAGCTTAACCTTAGTAAAGACAATGCAAAGCCTAATCGGAACGTTAGGTAGCTATGCTTTGAACCGTTATCCCATGTGATCAGATCGGCGTTACTATACACACACTCTTTAAAGGTTCTTCGCCTACATGTCTCTCCTAGCACTATTTATGGCCATGTGCTTTTCCTGTTTTCATGAATTTTTCATGAAAGAAACTCCAACTCTCACTTTAAGATGTCACCATCTTGAAATTCATATAGGTGAAGTTCAGTTTGTATCTATTTCTTGAGATACATATCCTCCTCGATATAGAACTTCATTAAGAGTTTAAAAAAAAACTCAACCCTCAATTATGTAATAGTCAACATTATCACAAAATATTGCACTAACTTCCAAATCAACGACTTGTTGTTACCTATTGAATCTTAGGTTAAGATGTATTAACTTCAGATTGGGTTGCTATAATTGTTGGAACGCTTATTGAAGGAGTTTCAACCTCACACCTCTCGAGGTTGTCTTTACTAAATTCCTAGCCATTAGTTTAGTAAATGAATTATTCAAATTATAGATCGATCGTATATATATGTGAATGAATTGATTACATCTTTAACCAATTTTCTCACGAAAGAATGTCTAAGGCCTTAGTGCCCAGACTTTTCATTTTACAATTATCTGAATTCTCTTGCTAAATTGGCTTGACTATCACATTGTGTTAACACCTTTGAAACTTGTCTTTAGCCAATGGATCTTCCAACAGAAGGTCCCTAAACCATTCAAATTCTTTGACCAATGGGAGCGAGATCCACACACTATGGCTCCATGGTCAAGAGAGTGATGCATGTTTATTTCTTGCTCTTCCAAGAAATCTTACCCTCAACTAGTATAAATATCCACTTAGTTGTAAATATATGATCTCCAACACTCGATATCCAAATCATATTGGTATATCCTTCTAATATGACAGGAAACCTACCATAATGGAGGTCAAGATTTGGTTTTTAAAAGATAATAAAAAAAATCCTTGTGATCAAAAATCTAATGCTCACCATTTGGATTGTTAGTAAATCTACTCATTTACTATTTACAAATGCTATGTCGGATATAGTACATCGCACTAGAAAACCAATTGCACTTGCGTATTCTAATATAGCCACCACTCTTCCATCATCATTTTGACACTAAGATCAAATTGAATATTCACTTTCTTGAAACGTGACAGTTTGAACTTATCAAGAACTTTCTCAACAAAGTGTATTTGACTAAGTTCATAACCCCCACTATTTTTGCATTACTTTGATCCCCAAAATAGTGTCAACTAGTCCAAGATCTTTTATCTTGAATGTGGAAGTTTTCTCAATATAGTGTGTTTGACTATGTTTTTAACCCCCACTCTCTTGCCTTACTTTGATCCAAAAGAGTGTCCACTATTTTAAGATATTTCATCTTGAATGTGAAATTCAGAAACCTCTTTGTTTCTAAGATTCTATTCATCTCGTTACTAATGATCAACATGTAATCAACATAGAGATAAAGGAATATCAAAATATTCTCACACGACTTTGTGTACAAACACTTGTCACAAGAATTAGATGAAGAAGGTTTAATTTACTAACTTACTTTAATTTAAAATTACTTTTATATTAGCATTCCAACTCTTTGACCCTCAAATGTGTATTTTTGTAAGTATCAAACTATGATGAGTTGTGAATTGAGTACGAAGTTGCCTCGTATGAATATATGATGAATCAATGATGATTAGTTGATGAATCTGCAATGATTATGGGGTAATGTTTGATAACTTGAATTGCATAAATATTTGTGTATAATGAAGTAATTCTAAGGGAGAATTACGGTGAGTATGTGACTCACAAGTGATCAATGAGGATCGTGTTATGTATAATGTTATGATACTTGTGTATGTTTATATGTCATGCATTCATGTCATGTCATGTGGAGATAAGTCTAGGTGGGGATCCATGATGGATACCTAGTCTCGTCTGGAATCTTAAGAAGGAGTCAAGTGGAGATAAGTCGCAGTTTGGGGAATGCTTAAGACTTATCCGGATTCCGACGGGAATCAAGTTCATATAAATGAACCGTATTGGTTGTGTTGGTACCACATTCATAGAGTCGTGATGGTAGAATCAATTTGCATACATAATTGAAATATGAGTCGTGCACAGTGAAGACGCATGACGTTATTATACAAGTTGCGTGTACATGTGATTGTTGTGTTTGTTTTGTGAATACTACTCCTTAGCATGTTATACTCACCGATACTTATTTGAATGAAGTTCTCACCCATATTATGTTGTTGTATCTGCGCTTCTTCAAAAGTACATATAATCAGGTACTTGAGTAAAGCTTGGAGCTTGTGTTGCTTGATATAGTCTTAGGAGTCTCTCTGATACGTAACACGGGGAACATGAGATTTTTATTTGGATTTGTTTTGCTTGTTTCATTAGTTACGTATCTTATTTTTCAGATTATGTTGAACACGAGTTTTGTGGAAATTATTACCGTTGAGGCCGTAGAGCCATTGATGTGAATTACTTTGAATTTCTGTTGTTTAATTTAATTTGATTGCTAAGCAATAATGATGAAGTGACTTGATACTTCATGAAATTTTTTTTTGGAATGTGCCATTCCTACTTGTGTGTACTCTGATTATTTTGCAAATTATTCCTTTTAATTAAATAATAGTAATAGGGAAAGTAGGATGTTACAATGAGTTTCTTTTTCCCAGATATATTTGTGATATAACATATATTCATAATTTGAGTTTTCTTACTTTATTGGAAACTCACACTACTAGGGGTGGAATTCTTGGAGACAAAGTTATTGAATGTTTGAGTTTTGGTTATGTTACTAGAATTAAGGCTTCATGCTTTTTCAATGGCATATTAGTTTTTTTATAAGCAATGACATATTAGTAATACTTCTTCTCAATCTTTGTTTTTGAATTGTACGGTTACAAATCTTTCTCTTTCCACTTTGGACCATTGGAGAATTTGAATCAATTTAGGCTTGTCTTAGATAAATCGTATGACCTCTTTCAAATTCCTAGCCACTGGGTTAAACCATAAAGATAGGGTAACAATCAATTTGAAGGCTTTTAATAAAGTTGTCATTGATATTATATTTCTCCATAAGAAGTATATTTTGGCTGAGTTGGATGAGATTGGTCAGTCATTTCTTAATGGAAATTGTTAACGAATAAGACATATAGAGATACTTTATGGAAACAATATAAATACATTTTCTTACAAGAGAATTATTGGTTTTATCAATCTAGATCCTAATTGATTACTGTTGAGATTGGTTGAAAAATATACATGTTGATATTCTTTACGGTGGAGTATGATTGTCGGTGAAGACAATGAAAGCTAATGTATTATTTTCAATCAAGATAGTGATGGTTGGGGTTTGCTTAAAAATGTACATGTTGCAGAAGTCCCACATCGCTTAGTTTTGTGAATGAAGAATGAGCCCAAGGTTATTTATAGGATTAAAGTTTTTTTAAGTCCCACTTTGCTTAGTTTAGTGATGGAAGAGAGAATTCAAGGCTATAAATAAGATTCAAGTTCTTCGTTACAAAATACACCAGTTAAAAGTACTTTAAGCTTTTATTTGACTTTCTTTGTTCTCTTGTAGTTAAATATTTGTTTTGGAGGATGTGAGTATACTGGGGCTGGGGTATTTGAGGGTATATTATGTGTTGTAACAATTTTCACATAGTATTATTCTCTGGTTGTCTATTAACAACAGTCATGGTTTTTTCTCCGATTTTAGAGTTTCCACGTTAATCCCTTGTGTTGTTATTTTGTTCCTCTTTTTTCTCTATGTTTGTTATTTTTCCAAACAATTACTCTCAAAGATCAAAATACTCTTTTTTTTTTCATAAAACAACTTTAGTTCATAGAAGACGTAATTGTATATCGTCTCTAAAAAATGAAAATGTAGTGGGTGTATGATGATCAAAATATTTGTGAGAGTGAAGACTCATTTTGGTCCCTCACAAAAATAACACAACCTAAATTAGTCCTTCGGAATAAAATTGACCTAATTCAATCCCTTCTGATTTTTTTCTGATTTTTTCCAAGTTTTAAACTGTTACTGGACTGCCATGTTGGATTATATTTATTTTTTATTTTTTAAATACTAAATTAATTTTTATTTTTAATTTCATGTTTTAAATATTTATGAATTAATAATATAAAAAAACCAAAATTGTTTGTTATAAGGAGTCAAACTCAAGTCCTTTAAGAGACATCTTACGTCTTTACCATTAAACCAATGTACATTCATGATAAGTAATTCCCATGATTTCTAGTAATTTTAAACAATTTTGAATTTAAAACAAAAACTACAAAATTTATACCCATAGGGTCTGGAACCTAAGTCCCTTCAAATTAAATGACATTCAATTTACTACAATAGAAATTAATTTGAGTATGAGCAATGCTATATATAGCAAACAATTTTCCACGGGAATATGACGAATACTTAGTTGTTATGTTTATTTTCTATATGGTAATTACTATTAGATGGAAAATAAAAAAAACCTACCTCCAAAGTTTCATTTCAAGCATTCTGCACCATTGTTTAACTCACTATTATAAAAAACTATATCATTAATCTAACTCAACTATGTAGTTTCATATGCTCTGTAGCAGCTTCAAAATGCAAGACATACACGTGAGATGGCAGCTACCATGTAATCATCACTTATGGATAAGTTGTGATGGGCTAAATTAATTAAATAATAGAATAAAGTTTTGTAAACGTAAAATAATATTAGAGAGTAACTTGTCATAGACTAAATTAATTTAGTCTATGACAAGTTATAATAAGCATTAGAGTAATGCTATTCATACACCACTTTCTACACCAAATACTTACACCCAACACTATTCACCGTATTTATACGGTGAATAGTGTTTTTTAAATAAAAATATATATTTTATGAACAGTAAAATATTATTATAATAATAAATAATTTTTTATTTTTTTAAATTTGTGTCATTAACCAACTTTATAACTTCATTAACCAACAATTTACATTGCATTAACCAAATTTGGTGACTACTGTAAAATACTGTTCATGGGTGTGAGAATAACATTATTCAAATTTGGTTAATGCAGTGTAAAAACTTGGTTAATACAATAATGAAGTTGGTTAATGCAACATCCAGGTATTAAAAATAATTTTTAGCAGTCACCAAACTTAGTTAATACTGTGTAAAAACTTGGTTAATACAGTAATGAAGTTGGTTAATGCAAAATCCAGGTATTAAAAATAATTTTTAGCAATCATCAAACTTGGTTAATACAGTGTAAAAATTTGGTTAATGCAATATTGAACTTGATTAATACACGTTTGTACATGAACAGTGTCGTCCGTAATTTTAAAAATAAAAAATATTTTTTATAAATATTATTATTTTATTTTAAAAACACTGTTCACCGTATAAATACGGTAAACAGTGTTTGGTGTAAGTATTGGGTGTAGGAATTGGGTGTAAGAGTAGCATTACTCTAAGCATTACTCTTTGTGTATTTGTAAATCATTTTACTAACAATAGAAATTGATATAATAAGCATTACTCTTTGATACTTCAATATTTTTCCAAAACGATTTTTTTAAACCCATAAGCTTTTACAAATTTTAACAACGCTTAGTTAACACTTATTCTCAAATGTGTTGATACTTCAAAAGCCTCCGACTTTAGAAGAAGAGCTTTTTGTAACATGATCTTCAAGATTGTGCCAAAAGACATCTCTAGTAGGTTAAGGAATTAATGTCCAATATTATTTTTCCTTATCAGAATAGCTTTTCATAGCTAAGAGGAGTATTATTGACAATACTATTATCCTACAAGAAGTCATTCATACCATGCACTCTACCAAAGGATAATCTTGTTTTATGGTGCTTAATGCTTATGTTAGATATTTTCAAATCCTATGATATGAAGAAATGAAATTTTATCAAAGAATGTCTTGGTCTTAGATTTCATAGTATAAAGAGTTAAAATGAGTTACATGATGTCAAATTTCGACTTGATGATTGGATTTCAGGATTTGTAAAACTATCATATATGATTATTTATTTTCATTGCTAGTGATATAACTATACCGTTAATGACATGCTTCTTTGTAAGGTTGAAATAAAAATTCAATTAAGCATGCCATTTCCCTTTATATTTGCTCTAGAATTGCTGAAATCAAGCCTCTTACTCATGGTAATGACGATTTTTCCATATCGAATTTTCTAAATTATGGATATTATTCTATAAAGTCAGCATATCATACCTTATTAGTTGATGATTCTAATTTAAATCTTTTCCTAAATATCAATCTCATCTAGAAGTGAAACGCACTTCAGAATACAAACTTTCTTTTGGATGTTGACCCATAAAAAACTTCTTACTAGTGCTAGCAGGAAGCATCATGTCATATCAAATAGATAAGGTTACATTATTTATGACACATTTACGATTTTTTGATGCATTTTTGCATCATGGAACAACAAAACTTTCTTGAGACTATTATGCACACCTTTTTAGAGAATGTGATACAACTAAAAATTTGTGGGATATATTTATTACTCCTATTTCTTTCATTCCTATAAATTGTCTTTTTTAACTTTTAGCCCATACCAATAAAGTTAATAACTTTAACTTCTTTTTTTCTCTTTTCAATGAATAATTGGGGACAATTTTGACTAGAAAACTAATATTACGTTGAATTTTGAAAATGATATTAAACTTTGGGTCATGCTAACGAGTGTCCCAAAGGCACTCTTTAAGCATTCCATATAAAGAAAAGATTTTTAAATAAATGATTTATTTTAATATTCAATACATTGAATACGTGTTATTTCAATAAAACAAACTTTGTTATTCTTTTAAAAAGTTCGTTATTTCTATTTCTAAAACATTAAATATAAGTATTATTTATCTTTTTAAACTCTTAACAAGTGCCTCTGGGGCACTCGTTAGCATTTCCCTAAAATTTTTACTCAAAAACGACAATTAAAAAAGAACGAGAGAGTATCATGAATGTGAATTATCTCACTGAATGTGAATTAATCTTCAATTATTTTCGATTGATACTAAAAATAGAACTCCACTCTCTTTGGTATTATGGCAAATTTGTTGTGGCAAAATTATAACTAGTTTTCTTAGGAATTTTTAATAATCTTCAGAGGTATCTACATTACGTGCATCGTCATCTTTTCCTTCATCCACCTTTTTATGTTAAGCAACTAATATATGAAATGGAAACCTTCTCCTACTAATATATTCAAGCACAATATTGACGGCTCCTACTCTAAAAAAATTTGTTCGTTGTAACCTTATAATCAACATTTGTTTTATTTATTATTTTTTAAAATTTTGTTCTTCAATAAAAAAGGATAAAATTATTTTTTTTAATAATATTGTAAAAAGAAAAGATAAACAACAATAAAATATTCTTAAAATTCAATATTTTTTTTTGACGGTAAAAAAAAATTTAATACTTAAAAAGAAACATAAGAGCTAAAGTAAGTTAACTAAAATAATATAAATATATTAGTTAATTAAAATAAAAAAAATAGATAAATAAACTACTTACTTAGTATAATAATTATAATAAGGTAAAAAACAATAATCTATTAAAATAAAATTTTCATTTCCATTCATGTTAATTTAAAATGTTTGATAAAATCAACACATTATAGTCATTTATAAATTTGACTTTAAAAATATTTATAATTAAAATATAATATTTATAATAATTTAAAACTTCTGATTAAATGGAAAAATGCTTTATACTTGGTTAAAGTAGGGGTGTTCAAAACCAAATCAACCCAATAGAAAATCACAAACCAAACCAAACTGAAACCGCAAAAAACCGCATTTGGTTCGGATTTGTTTGGGTCATCTTTCAACAAAACTGTAAAGTTCGGTTCAGGTTGCAGTTTGTGTTTTGTAAACCGAACCAAACCGAATCAAACCGCATTATGTTACAACCTAACTTTTGCTTAACTCACATCTAACCCAAACTTAAATCTATAATACCTTATGATTACAAACAATTTTCTCATCCTTACACATATGATTTCAGTCCCGAGCTTCTCAAATCCCTAATAGCATTGTTGCGTCTTCTTTGCCACATACATCTTTCCTCTTCTTCTCTAATCTCCACTCTCTTATATTCTTTCTTTTTCACCTTTTAATTTTTGTGCAAATATTCTCTATTTCAGTTTCGTTTTTATCAGACATCTTCTTCTTTAATCTTTTAACTATTTTGTTATTCTTTTTCATCTTCACTAATCTCTCGTCTCTTCTATTTTTTTTCATTATAATAATTTTTATATTATTTTATGTTATTATTTTATGTTTATTATTCTACTTTTGTCTAATTTAATTTTTACATATTAAATGAAAATGGAAAGTTGTTGTCAAAATATAACGAGTTTTGTTGTTATTTGATAATGTAAGAATGTCTAAATACAAAGTTATATTGTCATCTATATGTGTATGTATCGCTCAATAATATATTTGTAAAAAACTACACTGAACCAAACCGCATTGGTTTGGTTTGGTTCGTTTTTTTCTAAAAACCAACCGAACCAAATCAAACCGCACAATTTTTCTCTTTATGGTTCGGATGATTTTTTCGTCAAAACCGCAAAAACCGCACCGCGAACACCTTAGGTTAAAGACTAACTTATCTTATGAATAAAAAACTCATATCAACCGTATATACTTTTAATATGATAAAAAAACAAAAAGCAATAGTTATCTCAAAAAGTACTTTTGAATTATAAATTAATTCAAATCAATTTTCCGGTAGCAGTTTCTATCAATTTTAGATTGATTTTGCATTAACTTTTATGATTATATGAATGAATCAACTAATTTGATTTTGCAGTAAAGAAAGAAAGGTGATTCTTGCATCAAGATCAAGGTATTTTCATTATCATTCTGATTCTTGTTATTTTTCCTTTGTGTGAAATGAAATTTGCTTAATAATCTTCTAGGTTTGTGATTCTGACGTTAAGGAAGTTAAAGCAATGGAACCCCAGGAAGGAGAAGAGATTCACAACTGTTTGATCAAGCTGGTGAACTCACTGTTCTTTACTTTTTGTTATCTTTCTAATTTTTGTCTATAATTAAGCATCAAAACATACTATGTTGATATTACATTTCAGAGAGATAATCCGAAAAGGCGAAGGGATAAGGTTTATATTGGCTGTGGAGCAGGGTTTGGTGGTGACAGGCCTTTGGCTGCACTTAAACTGCTCCAAAGAGTTGAAGAACTAAATTATTTAGTCCTTGAATGCCTGGCGGAGCGGACCCTCGCCGATCGATATCAAATTAAGTCTTCTGGCGGCGATGGTTATGATTCTCAGAGTATGTGTCTAATATTCTGTTGTCAAATAGCTGTGACATAGCGGGGCTATAGCATAGTGGAATTGTAACAAAATGCTATTGTTCCGCGATATGCGATATAGTACAAATTTTTGTCCAATAGAAACAATATCAGTGCTATAATACCATAGCGTAGTGTAATTTGAACAAACTGCTCTTTTCTACTATCTGTGATTGACAATAGTATACTTGGTTTTCGATAGAACATTATGGCATATTTTGATCCATATAGCCGACTCACTTTGTGAGATAAGACTTGGTTGTTGTTGTTGTTGTTGCTATTATATATGTGGTGTAAGCTGCTTACAAATAACTAACCCACTTATTACTGTTTAATCCTTCTTGTCACCGTTAAAACGTGGTTAAATAGGGCATTTATTTGTTTTGTCATGATTGAACCATGGTTAACATATATAGAACCTCTAAAAACTACATAACCAATTATAGATATGTAAACAATAATGAGTTCACAATTATGGATTTGGAGCAAAAAATTTCCAATGATTCCAAAGGTATACACCATTATGCATGTTGGTAAGGCTGTTATGCTTACTCTAATTTTGGTAGTTGAAAATCCCAAACATTCAAACCATGAAGATTTTCCAGCAGCTGATAAAATATTGTTCCAAGAGAATAAATATGAATTTAACAATGAAGTCAAAAATATAATAGAACTTTTTTTCAAGACTTGGAAGCTGTAGGTATTACAAAAGAAGGTGGATCTCCTTGGCATATTAACAAACATATAGTAGGTGTTGGGTGAGGACTCAATTTTCACATATTCATATGATTTAATACTTCCAAAATTAGAAAGCTCACCATTTGAAAATCTGAAGACCAAATCAGTACACCAACAAACAACCAATGTGTGAAAACATAAATGAATGTTAATTCACCTTTTATACTTGAATTTTTCCACCCTATGCTGTTCAATTTGAAACCCAAGAAAAGTGTGTATGTGGTGGGGCAATAAGAAAGGTATCTCAATAGAGTATTAGAAGATAAATAGGCGTAGAGATAACCAAGAGATGCTTTTACCATTGAATCAAATGGAAAAACTGTGGGTGGTGGAGATTTTTGTAAAATAGCATAATTGTATGAAGGGTTGATACCTGTAGCCACACTTTGATCAGGTGGTTTTGGCGGCGGTAGAGCTCGTGAAGATGAAATCGAAACTCTGTTCGGTGGTGAATGTGAGAATGTTAAAAGTGTATCCGATAAAGATGGTGGTGGATGCAAAACCGAAATCAGAGATGGTGTTTGTAACGGTGTTTTCCATGGAAGATCTGGGGTTTTTGAAGGAGGTCGCAACAAATTTGTTGTTACTGAAAGCAGCGGAGGAGTTACCAAAGGTTGATTAGGTATCGATGTTAGTGGTAATAGACTAGAAATCGATAACTTGAAAACCAAATCAATATCATTATTCCCTTTCTTATTTGTTTGAAGACGCAAGAATCAAATGGCTTTAGAGTTAGATCTGGAAAAATGATTTCTCCTAAAACATCTTTTTCACCTCTTTGTTCTTCAACAATAGCTTGTTCTGGAAAAGGGAAGACCTGCTGCTGCTTCAAATTTGGAGAAGGATTTGGAACCTTTTCACAAACAAATGGAGTCTCTGGTTCGACAACACAATCTTCACGAAGGGAGGGTTTCTCAATGAATTTCATCGACTCTAGATGCGGCTTTTCATCCTCAACAAACTTTGGGAAATCTGCATCTTCCGTATCACTTTGCTCCGTCAAGCATGACAACTCTTCATTCAGTTCCTCTTCCTCATTCTCGTTAACATAATCATTGGTCGAATAAAAACACTATGTTGATTCATATGGTGGTTCCTCTTCTTCATCATCCAGCGGTAAAATGGGTCTCCACTCTGGCTTGAAACGCCATAATAGTGTTGTTGTAAATGTATCCCAACTATATCTACGATGAACACGGGACCACCATATCTACCATTTGAAAGCGGAACCTCTCAATGCTCCAATAGCTTTTAAAACCTTCAATGACTCAGGTGTTTCATGCTTCTTGAAAAATTTCTCAAAACAAAAAATCCACCAATAGGCATCATCTTCCCCATCAAACAATAATATTGTCATGAATATAAGCTGAAGTGAGATCAAAAATGAAAGCACCAATTGTTAGGATGCAAACTCAAGAACCCTAACAAAGCTAATAAAAGCTCTAAAACTACAAGACAAATAAAACTAGGCTAAGAAAATAATGATAAAAGATAACTTTTGATTTCATTGATTGATTTTCACTCTCTCAATAAGAGTACGTAAATAGTGATAACAATAGTGGGTAGTAAACTAAAAGCCCAATGACTAAAAGACCAACTAAATAATATCTAAGATAAACCCAACTAACATAAATTATTTTAAATAATTTAAAACTCAATTTCATACTCTATCACAAATACAATATTGACGAGTCCTACTTTAATAGTAGGAGACTTTCACTGTGTGGGAATCTCATCCTCTAAGAAAATTTGTTAGACCATCTACAATGGTTGACAAACTCAACACCCACTTTTTCAACTCCCAACACTCCACATCATTTTCTCTTTCTTCCACCTAATAACTCAACACCCATTCAACTTTTACCCTCTCCAATGGTTTTTCACTCAACACCCTACCCCACCACTTTTTATTTTCATATTCTTATTTAAATTTTATTTTTATTTTTATGATTACATAAAATTACAATTATCGATTAAAATTAAATTAAAATAATAAATACTTAATAATTTATTTTTTTATTTTTTGTAATAAAAACAACATTTATTTAAATAATTGGAATTTTGATAATTGTTGGGATTTTGAAAATTGTTGGGATTTTGAGTGTTAAAATGATTATTGGGATCCATTTCACTAAAAAAAAACACTTAACTTCAAAATAAACACTAATAGAAAGATAATAATAAGATTAAGATAGTGAAAAACTTGGTTTTTTTTTCCTGTGTCCAAATCAAATGAACCAAGTCTCTATTTATAGAGAAAAAAAAATCATGAATTTTGGTAAAAAAAAAAAATTAAAAAAAAAAATTGCAACGAAATAATTGAGTCCAAAGTATTAAATGGATAAAAATCTGGACAGCCAATCACAGACAGCCAAGTCAACCTCTGCGTCAGTTTACTTGGTGTTGAGTTTTCTCAACACCTCTCTCCTCCAACACACATTCAACACCACTTTACACACACCATTGCACTTGATTTTCCCATGTTGAATTAAAATCAACTCACCATTGCACTTGGTCTTAGTTGTTGTAACCTTGATGATCAACATTAGTTTTAGTTATTATTTATTTAAAATTTTGTTCTTCAATAAAAAAGGATAAATTTTTTTTTAATAATATTGTAAAAACAAAAGATAAACAACAATAAAATATTCTTAAAAAGAAACACTTAAAATATAATATTTATAATAATTTAAAACTTCTGATTAAATGTAAAAATGTTTTATACTTGGTTAAAGACTAACTTACCTTATAAAAAAAAAACTTATGCTATGAGCATAATCAGCATGGCTAACTTATTAAAAAAAGCTTATATCAACCGTATATATTTTTAATATGATAAAAAAGCAGTAGTTATCTCAAAAAGTACTTTTGAATTATAAATTGATTCAAATCAATTTTCCGGTAGCAGTTTCTATCAATTTTAGATTGATTTTGCATTAACTTTTATGATTATATGAATGAATCAACTAATTTGATTTTGCAGTAAAGAAAGAAAGGTGATTCTTGCATCAAGATCAAGGTATTTTCATTATCATTCTGATTCTTGCTATTTTTCCTTTGTGTGAAATGAAATTTGCTTAATAATCTTCTAGGTTTGTGATTCTGACGTTATGGAAGTTAAAGCAATGGAACCCCAAGATGGAGAAGAAATACATAACTGTTTGATCAAGCTGGTGAACTCACTGTTCTTTACTTTTTGTTATCTTTCTAATTTTTGTCTTTAATTAAGCATCAAAACATACTATGTTGATATTACATTTCAGAGAGATAATCCGAAAAGGCGAAGGGATAAGGTTTATATTGGCTGTGGAGCAGGGTTTGGTGGTGACAGGCCTTTGGCTGCACTTAAACTGCTCCAAAGAGTTGAAGAACTAAATTATTTAGTCCTTGAATGCCTGGCGGAGCGGACCCTCGCCGATCGATATCAAATTAAGTCTTCTGGCGGCGATGGTTATGATTCTCAGAGTATGTGTCTAATATTCTGTTGTCAAATAGCTGTGACATAGCGGGGCTATAGCATAGTGGAATTGTAACAAAATGCTAGTGTTCTGCGATATGCGATATAGTACAAATTTTTGTCCAATAGAAACAATATCAGTGCTATAATACCATAGCGTAGTGTAATTTGAACAAACTGCTCTTTTCTACTATCTGTGATTGACAATAGTATACTTGGTTTTCGATAGAACATTATGGGCTTTGGCTAATATGCATAAGGATTTCCTTATGCACCGTGCATAAGCCTACATAAGTCATTGGAAATCCAGTATTGAGTATTGAGTATTGAGTGGTGAGTATTCAGTATTGAGTAATAACAATTGATGTTTAGAATTTGATCCAACGGTCCATAATGATCTATGCATGGTGCATAGATTTTTATCTATGCACGGTAAATGCACCCGAACATTATGGCATATTTTGATCCATATAGCCGACTCACTTTGTGAGATAAGACTTGGTTGTTGTTGCTGCTATTATATATGTGGTGTAAGCTGCTTACAAATAACTAACCCACTTATTACTGTTTAATCCTTCTTGTCACCGTTAAAACGTGGTTAAATAGGGCATTTATTTGTTTTGTCATGATTGAACCATGGTTAACATATATAGAACCTCTAAAAACTTAAGATGGCTCTGCCTCAATCAACTGAGCCTTCTGTAATTAATATAAGTTCTAAAGTTGTTTTGAATATGTATAATTCATTTGTACGTATACCCTTATATGTATGGTTTCTTCATTTCATTTTAAGATAAAAACTTAATCTATCTATATATTTCAGGAAAGAAAATGTTGTTTTGTTTCCTGCTCATGCATTTTTGTCATCACAGGTTTCTGATTATTGTAAAATTTTACTCGCAGTTTCTAGCTGGATGAAAATGCTGCTGCCTCTGGCTTTTGAACGAGGAACTTGCATAATCACCAATATGGGTGCTAGTAAGAACTTTTATTGCTGTATTTAATGGATCATGTGCCAATTGTTGATCACAAATGATATTATTATAAGTTCATCGACACTATAAGACCGATGGACTACATGGTTTCTTGCATATTTTACTAACTTTGTTCATTCTTCATTTCTACAGTGGATCCTCTGGGTGCTCAACAGAAGGTCTTAGAAATAGCTACTGCACTCGGACTTGATATTTCTGTCGCTGTTGCTCATGAAGTGTCTGTTACAAATTTCGGTATTTAGATTGGGAGATTTTCTTATTATTCTCATGCAAAGTTCTACTACTTATATACATACGCCATATTTCAGGTTCAGAATTATCACCTACAAAATTATACATCACAGAGGGTGTAAGAATCTACTTTTATGTCTCTTGTATTTTTCTTTCAGCTGTCGTCTTTTACGGCTACATTCTGATTTACTTATTGAACCAAGTCAATGGACCGTTCTATTTCCCTTGGTTTATCTGTAAATACAACTATGCAGAATCTGATCAAATTTGGCTGTAATATGCGAAGGGTATCAGCACCTACTTGGGAGCTGCTCCTATTGTTCAATGTCTTGAGAAGTATCAACCAAATGTAATAATTACATCAAGACTTGCTGATGCTGCTTTGTTCTTAGCACCTATGGTATGCAATCTGATTTATTCTTCACTTCATATTTCCCATCTTTGCCTCCTTCCTTAGTCAATGCTTTTTGCAATTATAAAAGTTTTTCTTTTTCGCAAGATTCTTGAAATATTTATTTTTGTCTTCTCAAGAAATCCCCATACTCTAAGTAATCATTTTACTTGAAACTTTCTTTCAGAAAAATTCTCGACATCTTCTGTGAAGCATGCCATATATCTTAGATACAATACTATTAAGCAAAATATAGGATCATAAGAGCTGCAGTGTTTGTTATTCCAATTTGATTATCGTTGGATGGAATTCTGAATGATTAGGTTGATATACATGCAGGTTTATGAACTTGGTTGGAACTGGGATGAGTTAGAGCATCTAGCTCAAGGATCTCTGGCTGGCCATCTTCTAGAATGTGGTTGTCAACTCACAGGAGGATATTTCATGCATCCAGGTCTGCTAATATTCCATATGGTTTGAGACGTAATAGTATAATATAAGACACATGTAGTGTGAACGCAACGACTCTTTAAGCTCTTGTTTATTTTAGGAGACAAGTACCGCGATATGTCCTTCCAGCAATTACTGGATTTATCACTTCCTTATGCTGAAATCCGTTTTGACGGAGAAGTGTGTGTGGCAAAGGCTGAAGGTAGTGGCGGAGTTCTAAATTTCAATACATGTGCTGAACAATTACTCTATGAGATTGGAGACCCCAGTGCTTATGTGACTCCTGATGTAGTAAGTTTGATCTTTGTTATGGTTTATGAAGCAACGGACATCGAGGATTTATGACTAAAGGGTAAAATATACAAAAAAAAAAACTCATACTGTTTTCTATAACAGGTCATTGACTTTCAGGATGTTTCCTTCCTTCCATTATCAAGCAGTAGAGTACTATGCTTTGGGGCAAAGCCATCTACTATATCAATTCCTGATAAACTTTTGCAGTTAGTTCCAAAGGTACATTTCTTAATCATTCTCTTCAAAATGCAAGTTCCATTCGTATGCGATCACGAAAACAATCCTTTGTTGGATTTCTTTTTAATATTGACATAGATAGTATATCGTTTTGTTAACATTCTCTGAATATTTGTTACAGGATTGCGGTTGGAAAGGATGGGGAGAGATATCTTATGGAGGCTATGAATGTGTTAAACGCGCCAAAGCAGCTGAATTTGTGGTAAACGTTACTCCATTTATTCTTTTTTACTTACCGTTTTAGGGTTACTTAATCATACCGAAAAACTGTTATAGATCAATTAATATATTATTCATATGCTTTATCAGGTTAGATCATGGATGGAAGAAATAATTCCTGGACTTAATCACCATATAGTTTCTTATCTGATCGGGTATGATAGCCTCAAAGCTTTTAGCAGCGATGAAAATGCTTCACCACAGAGGACAAGTGAAGATATTCGGTTACGCATGGACGGACTTTTTGAGCAGAAGGAACACGCCATCCAATTTATCAGAGAGTTTACAGCATTGTATACAAATGGACCAGCTGGTGGTGGGGGTATCAGGTCAATCTCATCTAAAATTTGAATATCGTAAAATTTGAGAGTTGAGACCCTTCATCTCCTGGCCTTTCTCCCGCAACTATTAATGACATCTTTTTTGGTTTTAATGCAGTACTGGATATAAGAAAGAGATTCTTCTCGAAAAACATTTGGTACTCTTCTTCCTCTTCATCTCCTGGCCTTTCTCACAGTTGATCATATGCGTGCATTAGGACTATACTAGCAATCTTACTTCACATTTCATTACCATGCTGTTAGATTCATTATAACTAGGCTCGTCTTCAGGTCAACCGTGAAGATGTCTTCTGGCGAATCGGGATAAAGAGAAACATAAAAAGCCACTCAAATGAAGAAGTTGATCATGAACACAATCTGAAGCACATAACGACCTTACAACCAAAGTTACAATCCGAAACTGACAAATCCTCCGAATTTGTTTCATCTTGTAGAAGTTCTACACCAGCTCCATCAGGACAGAAGATTCCACTTTATAACGTAGCACATAGCAGAGCTGGAGATAAAGGAAACGACATCAACTTTTCTCTCATCCCACATTTTCCTCCTGATATTAAGAGATTGAAACCGATTATCACATGTGAATGGGTAAAATCAGTGGTCTCGCCTCTTCTGGATTCGTCGCCTTCTCTTGATTTAGATGCAAGAGATCGAAGAGATAAATGGATCAGTGAAAATGTTAAAGTTGAGATATATGAAGTTAAGGGAATCCAGTCATTGAATATTGTTGTCAGGAACATCTTAGACGGCGGTGTCAACTGTTCGCGAAGAATTGATCGGCACGGAAAGACCATTTCAGATCTCGTACTGTGCCAACAAGTTGTGTTGCCACCATGATTATGGCAATGTTTTAATGAGTTTCATATTGTGTCATGGTGAATATGGAAATGAAATGAAGAATGAGCATGGCTAATGTTTAAATGGAAAAATACTTTGAAGCTTGGAACTGCTATATTTGAAGTAAAACTCCTATAACTTTTGAGAATTGCGTCTATACTTAAAAATATGTTCTTCTATGCTAATGTAGTATATATTTTTTAAAACTTTTTAAAAATATCAAACATATTTTTATATATAAACACAAACCCTCCAAAATCTCCCCCTCCAAAATCCTTTAAAAACCAACTCCCAAACAACAAGTAAGAATCAGCTATTTGCTAAACAAATAACAATTACTCAAGGCAATATATCATCTTTCATTCTCTCACATTCTTCTCTTAATAACTCTCTTCTACTCAACTATTATCCCCAACAGAAAAGACATCGTTGGCACTCCAACTAACTATCAAAACTAATGTAATTTCTCTAAAATTAAATAGGTTTAATTGCAACTTTAGTCTCTCTATTTTGTCTTTTTCTTAATTTTGATCCCTCTATTTTAAAAATCACTATTTTAGTCTTCTTTATAAGTTTTTTGTGCAATTTTCGTCCCCCTATTTTAATTTTTTCTGGAAAATTAGTCCATATTTTTGTCTCTTTTTTAATAGAAAACTCAAAAGGGAGACCAAAATCATGATTTTTAAAATAGAGACCAAAATCTAAAAAAAATAAAATAGGAACACCAAAGTTACAATTAAGTCAATTAAATATTAAAAACTAAATGAGTGGTGGAGAGCCAAAATCTCCCAACCCCAATACTTGAAAAGCAGAAATATAATGAACTTAAAAAAAAAAAATTATATTAAATTATGGTAAGCCCTTGTAAAAAAGACTAATACTAATAAGCTAGACACATTTTCATAACACTGGTTTTTCTTTCAAATACTTCAAAATATTATAAAGGACAGTAAAAATATTACATTTTTAATTTATTTAAATACATTTTTTTCTTTCAATTATTATTTTTATTCTCTTTCAAATATAACAGCTAATTACAAATATAACCTTTTAAAGAACCATTTAAATAAGAGGCAAAAAAGCCAGAATGGAGGAAATATTATTACAAGATTGGGGCGTAACAGAAATAGCACATAACAGAAAAAGAAAAAAAAGACAAAATTAGTTATTTTTTTCACAAACATCCTAAAATATCCTTCATTGAAATAGTCAAACAAACAACCTGTTTTCACTCAAATCAAACATCCTATATCCACAAATCACAACAAAAATTTTCCATTTTTGCATCAAATATTTTTGGGTCTCCACTCACTTCTCTCAACCATCTACTTAAATGTATCTATCTATATCTAATCCACCATCTTATGATGATATAATCAAGTTACATTTCCTTAGACATTTACAAGACTTTGTTTTAATCCCCATTTGTCTGAGGCTTGTACCCTCATTGAAATTTCTATATTTCAATCCTCAGACATTCAAAGGCAAAAACAAAACATTAGAAAACAAAAAAAAAAAATACAAAATCACATACACAAGAAACAAAGATTATCTTGTGTGAGGAATTTGAATTAAGGGGAAGAAAACATGTCTTTCACTGGAACTCTTGATAAATGCAAGGCATGTGACAAGACTGTTTATGTTGTTGATTTGTTAACTCTTGAAAATATTCCTTACCATAAAAACTGCTTCAAATGTAGTCATTGCAAAGGTTGTCTCACGGTATGTTTTTTTTTTTTTCCATGTCTTGTTCTTTGATTCATCCTAGGTTCATTTTAATGATTATGTTTTTTTTTTTTTTACTAATCCATAATGATATTATTAAAAACTGGTTCAGATGAGTACATACTCTTCCATGGATGGAATTCTCTATTGCAAGACACATTTTGAGCAGCTTTTCAAGGAATCTGGCAATTTTAGCAAGAATTTCGGTATCATCGATTCCGTCATTTTTCTTTATACACATATTTTACACTCTATTTTTTTAGCTAATAACTATTTTTTTGTTTTTCTTGACTTTAAATATAACAGCAAAGTCTTCTGACAAACCAAATGAGCTGGTATGATCCATATCTTATAGTTTTATGTTTCAGATATTTGAATTTGTAATATATATACACTGTTAAGATAGATTGAATCAGCCACGAAAATTAGAGAAATTTTTTCATGAAATTTTGTATCTAATATCAGTCACTAAAATATTGGAGATTAGTTAATACACATACATGTATGCGTGATGCGTATAATTTGAGGCCCCTAATTTTTTGAGGCCCTGTGTGCGGTGGGTCTTATTGCACCTCCACAGCGCCGGCCCTGATAGGCATATACATTTGTATTTACTAGGGTTATTTAATGCTGCTACTAATATTTTAAAATATGTTGATCATCAACAGAATAGGACACCAAGTAGACTATCTTCCATGTTCAGTGGAACCCTGGACAAATGCGCGACTTGCTCTAAAACCGTCTATCCGCTGGAAAAGGTTTGTCGCGATTCTTGATTTTGCAGAAAACTGATGTCTTCGTCACGATTCTTGAACTTCAAGACAAAATACCGCGTAAATGATTTCTTTTGAATCGCGATTATTGTAGGTGACACTGGAAGGTGAATGCTACCACAAGAATTGCTTTAGGTGTGCTCATGCAGGGTGTCCTTTGACACATTCAAACTATGCTGCACTTGATGGTGTCCTCTACTGCAGGGTCCATTTTGCGCAACTTTTCATGGAGAAAGGTAACTATAGCCATGTACTCAAATCTGCACACAAGAGGAATGGTTCTTCTGAGCCAATTGAAGTTGTTGAAGAGCCCTCACAATCAGCAGCAGAAGAACCTCAAGACCCACCAGAAGAAACCTCTTGAATGAAAACAGTAAAAATAACATGATAAAATTACCTTACTCCCTTTGTTTTGGAGCAAGGTTCTTTTTAATTAGTTAAAGATTACTGTCTAAAACATTTATTCAAAAGTTGTTTTTTCAGTTTTATTTGTAACCTTTAACATGAGAGGTTTGTTTATGCGTTCAAAGATTCACACCAAATATTTGAGCAATACAATATATTCTTTCATTCAAATTTTGAGTTTGTCTTACAATGTGGTAACTTGTGTTACACATTTCCTATAAGTGCTCATTTTGCAGAAACTAGTTAGTTCATGGATTATCTATATCCTTTTGTTTATGCTTAAGTCCAATTTAATCACATTACATGTCTAAGTACTTCGATGAATTCGATCGATGCCGATACATGAAGAAAATGCTTGAATCAAGAACTTGTCACATTTTAAAAAATAATTTAGTCACAATTAACATATTCACAAACCAAATATTTGATATTAATACTAGTAAAAATACATCCATCCAAATTATAGTATTTTTTTAATAGTCTGAGTGACTTCGAATAAAAGAGAAAAGACATATCCAGAATAATAACTCTAAGTTGATATTTAATCATATGACAAGGGCGGATGGATATTAGGGACCCTATGATGATGTAAACCTCAGCTCTATAATAATTTCTCCATTGTTTCTGCAATCTCTACGTAATTCAATTCACTTAAACCTGAATCATTTAGCCCAATTCACAACAATAGTAGAATGTCATGATCTAAAACTACACACATATTGTTAGATGTAATTCATTGTTTTGTTAAAAAGTTTGTATTTGATATAGGTGTGTTCAATTTAGTCGAAGTAGTAAATAATATATAGTTGTTATGTCGAAGTCAAAATATCAATGTTTTAAAATCCGGATCATGCATTGATCCAGTCAAGCTATTAGGTTAGTGTCCAGACGACTTCTAATTCAATTTATATAAAATAAAAAAAATATGAAATAAAATTATTTACATAAATTTTATAATTATAAAATCTACAAAAGAAAAATTCTATGAATTTATTCACGCAAATAAGTTGAATAACAATCTCAAATAAATATTTTAAATTCCAAACATAACAATTTGTTGATGCTCATAAATTAACAAAAGTTGAAAAAATAACGATATGATATAATAATATCATACACTAATAAACAAATTTTATGCCCTATATAAATAATTGAAAATAAAAGAAAGAGTAGAAAAATAAAAAATTATAAATAAAAAAAAAATAAGTACCTAGATTCAGGATGCAACAATCAATATCTGATACCTAGATTCAAGATGCAACAACCACATAACTGGAAATAAAACCTAGTTCACCAAGTTAGATGAATTTGTCAAGAAAGTAATGAAGTTTACAAATGGCAAGCACGTCACATCAGGTAGAAAATGAGACATGTATATGGTTAGAAAGGATGGTGAAAAAGCCAGTATCACTGAAGCGTTGTATGTACCTTCGATGACAAGTAATTTGATAAGCATAAGTCTACTTCCAAAATGGTACAACACAATGCTTGAAAAGAATAAGATGAAGGTGTATGATGGTGATGAAAGGTCGATTTTGAAAGCACCATTGGCAGACAACAAGACCTTCAAAGTAGAGATCAATACGGTTAATCACAATTGTCTTGCTTCGACTACAGAGGAAGACAAAAATTGGCTATGGCTTCATAGATATAGACATCTAAACTTTAAAAGTTTAGGTATGCTCAACTTGAAGAAGATGGTGTAGGACTAACATCAGGTGAAAGAACCAAGTCTGATGTGTGAGGAACGTTATAAAGTAAAGCAGGCTAGGAAAGCATTTAAGCATGACTTGCCTATGAGATCGAATGAAAAACATGAGCAATTTCACTTTGATGTGTGTGGACCTTTTGAAGCAAAATCGAATGGAGGTTACTGCTATTTCCTAACTTTCATAGATGAATTCACCAAATTTATGTGGATTTACATGATTGAAAGGAAGAGTGAGGTATTCAGACAATTCAAGAAGTTTAAATTGCATGTCGAGAAACAAAGTGGATGCAAGTTAAAGAAACTAAGAACTGATGGGGTGGTGAATACACCTCTAGATAATTTGCAAAATTCTACAGTAACGAAGGAATAGAGCATGAGGTCATTACACCCTATACACCACAACATAATGGTATAGCTGAGAGGAGACATAAAAGTATATTGAACATGACTAGGAACATGTTGAAAGCTAAAGTATGTCAAAGAGATTTTGTGGTGAAGTAGTTTCGACAGCGATATACATTCTAAATAGAAGTCCAATCAAGAAGATAGTTGAGAAGACACCTTAAGAGGCTTGGACAGGACATAGGCTAAATGTCAATCATCTTAGTGTCTTTGGATCAATGTGTTTTAGGCATGTTCCTGAATAATTGAGGAAGAAGCTAGATGATCAAAGTCAGACCATAGTGCTCATAGGTTATCATTCGACTGATGCATAAAAATTGTATTCACCAAACACTGATAACTAGTGATCAGAGATGTTCTAGTGGATGAAGTAAATGGTGCAATCGGAGTAATGGGTCAGTTCGACAGGAGTCAGATACAATAAAAATTGATGTAAAGTGGGTCTACAAGTTGAAACGAAGGCCAAACGGTGAAATTGCCAAGCATACGACAAGACTAGTCGTGAGATGTTTTTTTTTTGCAAAAACCTATTGTTGGTTTCGAAGTGGTCTACCCTCCTGTTGCAAAGTTGGAGACAATCAGGATTGTTGTGTCGACAACAACATACAATGGGTGGAAGATACATCAGTTGGATATAAAATTAGCATTTCTGAATGGACCTTTGAAAGAAGAAGACTATGCCAGTCAACCATCAGGATTCAAAATCAAAGGGCAGAGGTCAAAGGTGTATAGATTAACGAAGCTTCTATATGGCTTAAAACAAGCCCCGAGGGCTTAGAATAAGAGAATATACAACTTCTTGATCAAAGCAAATTCATAAAGTGTGTCTCTGAACATGGAATGTATGTTAATGATTCAAACAAGGTCACTCGGATCATTTTATGCCTGCATGTAGATGATTTGTTGATTAGAGGTGAGATAAAGCAGAGATTAGAAGATTCAAGTCAAAGCTGGTCTAGGAATTTGAAATGTTTGACCTAGGGAATTTTTCATATTTCTTAGAGATGAAATTTAAAGACACAAGTGAAGGAGTATTATTTTGCGCCAGATGAATTATGCTTAAGATATCTTGAAGAGGTACAAGAAGAGTAAATGTAATGCAGCTGCCATGCCATTGGAAACTGGAGAAAAGTTGAAGAAGGAGGCAAATGATGAGTTTGTAAGTGCAACACTGTACAAAATAAATCACTGGATCGTTGAGATATCTTGGCAATACCATGTCAGATATCTATCAAAGTGTCGGACGCTTAAGCAAATTTATGGACAAACCCCAAGAATGTCATCTCACTACAGTTAAGAAGGTGTTGAGATACATAAAGGGTACGGTTGATCATGGTGTGTTGATGCCAAGACAAAAGAAGACCAATATAGATGCAGAGGTATATGGCTGCACTTATTCAGATTCTAGTGGAGATCAAGATGAGAAGAAGAGTACCGCATGCTACATATTCATGATCGAAGACGCTCCAATATCTTGGAGTACAAGGAATCAAAGCATTGTGGCTTTGTCATCATGTAAAGCTGAGTACGTGGCTACATCATATGCAACATGTCAAGTAGAATAGGAAGATGCTTCTAGAAGAGCTCAAGATCATGGGACCTAAGAAAATGAAGTTGTTTGTAGATAATAAGTCAGGTATTGGCCTAGCTTATCAACCTATGTCTCATGGTTGAAGAAAACACATAGAGAGAAGGTTTCATTTTTTCAGAGATCAAGTAAATAAAGGGAAGCTTGAACTTGAGCATTGCAAGATAGAATGGTAACTAGTGGATATACTCACCAAAGCCTTGAAGAAAGTCAAGTTCAATGAGTTGAAGAAACACATTAAGATGGGAAGTCTCGAAAAACATGAATTAGGTTGTGTGTTCAACCTAGTCGAATTAGTAGAAGTCAAATGTATTCACGGAGTCGAATACAACATATAGCTGTTGTGTCAAAGCCAAAATATAACTTTGTATGTTTTAGGCTTTGTTTGTATGTTTTGGGCTTGAGCCTTGATCGCCTAAAAATAGGCATGACGTTGTATAGTTCATACACTTAACAATTTTAACAGATTCACAAGTTTTATAATATAGTTTTACTCTCATTCTTAATCTCTTTTTTCTCTCTTCAATCTTCTTCCTCATCTATCTTGAAAACCCTAATTGTTCTATCACATATAGGCAAGGTACATACATAATTCACATAACATGTCAAAGTAGAAAACTTAATAATCGAAATGTTCACAAACAACTCACAAGTCAACTCTCTATTCTTTATGCATCATTTATCTTGTCTTGAAACCAAAAACAAGACCTAAGGTGAGTTTCTAAACTTAGGTCACGATCATAACTTAGGATGGTATAGTCACTGCTAAAAAAAGTACCAAATATAACATGTTATTACCTCGGGCATTAAGATCTACAATTCATGGAGAAGAGTTAATTTAGATGTACTGGTGCAACATGTTGAACACAATGCTTCACCTTGTGTGCAATACAATATCTGGCCCTTGTCAGCAAGACAAGATGGATGTTGTTTGATGCAAATTTTCTGATTGAATTTCAATCATATTTGTTGCTATTATTTAGAAATGTATTTGTGCATTTTGTGTTGGCAGCTGGTTGAAGAACAAATCAAATTAGATGGAGGTTTAAATTTACTCAAGCGAGTGGGAAATGAAATGGGGAATTTAACTAAACCTAAGGCATGATTAAGGGAGTTGTTATTGAATCCTAATTACTTAGATACCCATTGTTTAATAAGTGAGTAACATATGTATCATACCCCAAAATTTGCCCTCCATACTTAAAGGTATTTTGGTTCAAACAATCTTCTCAAGCCCATTTGATCTCCAAAAACTCAAGACATCTCAAGGATGAAATAAAATAAAATAAAAATTATGTAGTAGTTTGGATGTGATAATAAAATGACTAAATTAATATTTTAATATATGTATGTTTCTATTGTTTAAACAACTAGTAGAAGATTCGTGCGTCCGCACAGTTAAATTCATTCATATCTTCGACCATTCAATAAGGTTTATATAGTTGTTGTTGATATATAATTGTTATTATAAAATTACTAATAACTACAAATATTTAAAAATAAATATGTAGTAAATAACTAACATAATAAATTCAATATGTTTAATAACTATAAATATATAAAAGGGTTAAATGCAATTCACCCTCTGTCATTAGGGCGTGTTTCAGATTTGCCCCCCTGAATTTTTTTTTTAAGAAGACACCCTTATAAAAGTGTAAAGCCAGTTTCACCCCACCCTTTTACTACTAATGCTGACTGGGCTTTGACTATTGGATGACGTGGCAAAGGAATAATTGCTGACTGTGTTATCTTCTTAACCAATCTTCACACTCTCAAAAATCTTCATCAATTCACTCTCCAACAATTTTCACTCATCAAGAATCTACAAATAAAAACCAGAAACGAATTCATCAACATCAATCACCGCCATAACCGCTTCATTCGTTCATCAACAATCCTCCTCATCATTCTTCACTGCGAACAACAACAACATTGCAAGCAACATCAGACCTTCATCTACAAACAACAACAACCTATCGCAAACGTTAAATCGCGAAGGGAGAGGAAGAAAAACGGAATCGAAGCTTACCGGTTCTTGAAGCTTTATCTGAGGCTGGATGCACCGATATTTGTTTAGCAACTGGAACTGAGTGGGTTCTAGAAACTTGGAAGACTCTCAAACTTAACTTAAGCTATACATGAATTAGTTCATTTTTCAAAAGTGCTGCTGCTGGTTACAACATTTATTCTTTCTTCCAATCATAGGTCAAACTGATATGTATGATTCAATTGCATTATGTTAGTATAATTTGCTTTACAGTAGCAAATAGAATTCAAATGTATGTTTGTAATTTATAGTTTCTTTGGGGCAACATGCTTTTGAGAGCTTTTCAGTGTTAGACCCTACTTTTGGCTTAGGTACATGACAGTAAGAGATGTGGCCTTAAATTGTGGTTCCCTTGAATATGGAATTTTTGGAAGGTAAGAAACGGTCAATTATCCGCAATAAGTGCTTGTAGACAGGATGGTAAGGAATATAAAAAATACCTCTTGGAATTGGCTGAAAACTAAATCAAGCAGCATCAAATACAAAACAACTATATGGTAATGCCCAATAGAAAGCCTAGGCTCCTAGAGGTCCTTAAGTTTCAAGCTGAAGGTGTTGGTTTCGATTTGGTCAAATCATCAACCAGAGAGTGGTCTAGATGAGGAGTGTTTGAAGTGTTTCAAACGAAGCTATTGTTTTGATCATTTCAGGATCTGTTGGGGTCGGAGGGAAGTGGATTAGCAGTTCATTTTAGGCTTCCTGTAGGCAGCATTAGTATTGCACCACGGTTTCAGGCTCATTGAATTGATGTTGAATTTGGTGTTGTAAATATCTATCTTGAGGTTCTGCAGCTCCGGTTTGTAGTTGTCTGCGCAAATTGATTTTGAATTTTGGTGTTGCAAATTCATCTTGAGGTTCTGCAACTTTGGTGTTGCTAATATTCTTTTTGAGGTTGCTGTTTAGATGTGCGTTCGCGAGAGAGAGCGAGAGTTGGATTGCCGCGCCGTTGAGAGTTGAGATCAAAGATGGAGACGAGAGGACTGAAACGGAGAGGATAAGCCCTCCGTCGTCGTGCCATCGCCGCGCATTCGTGATTGCTCCGGCCGCCGCCGAGTTCACACAGAGGAAAGGAAGAAGGAGAACGTGAAGCTATCTCACGTAACACAACCCTAATCCCTTTTCAATTTTGGTTCAATTTTGCCACGTCATCCAATAGTCAAAGCGCAGTCAGCATTAGTAGTAAAAGGGTGTGGTGAAACTGGCTTTACACTTTTATAAGGGTGTCTTCTTAAAAAAAAATAATTCAGGGGGCAAATCTGAAACATGCCCTAATGGCAGGGGGTGAATTGCATTTAACCCTATATAAAAATATCACTAATAATTATAAACATTTACAAATATCACCAATAACTATAAATATGTATAAATATTTTGTTAATTAAAATAAATAAATAAACGTACTGTGGTGATAGTGATCCGTGAAAATAATAAATTTTAGTGATAAAATTCACAGGAGATAATATTTAAAGTTCCGATATAATTTGATACAATATACAATATATTTAATAATACATATAAATTTAAAATTAATTGTAGAAGAAATAAAGAAAAGCTTTAGGTGAAGAAAGAAAAAAAAAAGAAAAATTTTGATATTTAAAATTAAAGATTTTGTATTTTATTATCAATGATTTTCACATTTATTTTAATTAGGAGTTGGTTAAATATTATATACTTATTTATTGTTTTAGAGATTTAAGATTGGAAATTTTGTAATTGGAAAATATTTGATTGGTCTAATTAATTTTGTGTTTAGATAATACATTACTGTATTTTCGCCGGTGCTAATAAACATCACAGAGGCTAGTAACAGAGAAGCTAGTACAATTGTGTGGTTGTAAATATAGGTGGTTCATGTAATACAATATATACATGTATGTCACTAATGGTTCTAAAGTAAATACTCATAAAATAATTGTCAAGTGAGAGTTTTGCTTCAATATTTCAATGTTTTAGAGATATAAACAATTGAAAATATAATTCAGTATTTAAAGCCCTTACATTACTTTAGTAATTATGTGATAGGTATAAGTATCTAGTTTGTAGAATTAAAATTCATGTGATTTTTTTAAGAAAAAGAAAATTAATTAGTAAATGAACATATATAGTGCTCTGCTAGTTACAATGATTTGGGTATATTGGTTGAAACATGAGAAAATAATTAACCAAGCTGTAGAGTTAGTTAAACTAGTTAGATTGAGTTTGTAGGAATAAAGTGGCAAGCTCTTCTTTCTTCTTAAATTAATATAATTAAATAGGAGGTTTAGATAGATGCTATCAAAAACTTAAAGTTGTTGAACAAGTAAATATTTAGAGCGACTTCATTCAAACGCATATGTCATATAGTTGTTTGTCAAATGCACATAATGTTAACTGTATCAAATCAAGTTACCCCATAACTTGCACATTACATTAAGCGTCTGTTTGGTATGGCATTTACTCCCACAATACTTCGTTCCAATGTCGTATTTTTTTAACAAAGCAAAAGAAACCCTTTATTAAGTGCACAAGGAGTGCTAAATAGTTATTTTACAGAACACCAGAACCAAACTACAGCACAGAGAAAAACAGCTGCTGGTAGCAACTATATCTACCCTAACATAAAAAATGCTTACATATCTTTAAGACATTCCCCCACCACCTCCTAACCATGGCTAAAAAAAAAACCAACAGAATGATCAAGCTAAATCCCAAACGCCCGAGAACGAAGCTACAGGCTCCAAATCGAAACAAACAACAGCTGATTGATACTCCCGTCTTCAGCAGCCTACCATACACCGAGAAGTCCATCCTGTCGAGCCAGACCAGAGATACCATAATTACTAGAGTATCGAGACCAGAATCCTCCGCCAATGTGAAAACAGTTCTTTGACAGTTTTCCGCCGTCACGAACCAAAGCTGGCAGAATAATTTAATTGAGTTCTGCCCCTGGAAATGAATTATGTCGCTGCCAGGAACTTGAAGTCAATCACCCCTGAAACTTATACATTCCTTGGGGTTCATGTACCACATTGCTATGTCCACCGGAATCGAGTTTGGCTTTATTCTTAGCCACTTCCAAGCCAGCATTTTCACTTCTTCCGCGATCTTTTCGATACAAATCTCCTCGTTTTGGAAGACTTTATGGTTTCTATGTTTCCAAATGCTCCAAATGCCTGCAGCCCAGATAACGATAAGCTTCTTAGATGACCTTCTACCTCTACCTATCAAATTCTCGAATTGCTCCAAGTGCTGCCACCCTTCGTTATGGAACGCTGAACTTACGCCAATCCATCTACAAATAGACTTCCATACATCTGCAAAAACAGGACACTCAAAGAAAATATGAGAGACCGATTCCTCACCCCCGCACTCTCCGACACACCACGACTGCCCCTGAGATAACACTCCCCTTTTACATAAATTATCTTTTGTGGGAATTCTATTACGCAATAATCTCCAGACCAAGCAAGATACTTTTGATGGTAACGCCTTATTCCACACCTTAGACCAATCATGCCCAGAATTTTCTTGCTCGCTCGATGCCAATTTCTTATGTTGGAACATTATGCATATATTCCAATATAGTGAGATGAATTGAAAAAGTTCATTAAGTCAAGTCCCGCATTGTATATTAGTTGAAAAAACTCCTTAGTCCCACATTGCTTAGATTAGAAATCTTGGCTAGTTTACTTCATTATATAAGGAAGTCACTTGTTTCATTTCAAAATATACCAAAAAACTTATTTTGAGTTTTTTCTTCCTCACTCTCATAACTCTGCGTCTTTCGAATTGTCGAAGCGCCAACTTCTCCCCCTTTCTTTCTACTCGTTGAATTTTCCGAGTACTTTCTTGAATTCTCCTTAGAGAATAATGTTAATTTCTCCTCATTTGAGTTGAGAAATTATAAGTATAATTTTTTCTTGGACTCTCTTTAGAGAATTATTGAAATTTCTCTTGTTTTGAGAAATTACTACGACTGGTTGTTATACCAGATACTAAGATGGTATGTATACCATATTGAATGGTCTTAGTACCATCTGAGGGTGTATTTCTAGACCGATTATCTACCGTGCAAGTAGTAATCGTATAGTATAGAACTGGGCTGTTTTATCCTGGAGGCGTCGTGGTTATTAAGAGCTGCTTTGCATAATTTGGACAGTACCGCGAAACGTCTTAAAGAAAGCGTACTGATCCGCGACTCGACCCGGTAATTTCTTCGGTGGCAAACTTGTTAAAATCGTGATCCAACAATTTTAAGACATTTCGAATTGCCATGGCTACTGAAGAAATTATTGGTACTTCTGCGGATACTTTCTTTGACAAACCGTTCATGTTTGAGAGATGTCACTTCAAATGTTGGCAACAAATGATGATCTTCTTAATGTTTAAAAAGATAGCTAACATTTTGACCAAGGACATTTTGTCGCTCCTTTTGGATCAACTGAACAAACTAATGGTAAGAAATCTGAGGATCAAAAGGAACACGTAATAGTGTTGAAGCTGAATCTGCTGCACAGATTAAAGCGAACAATTTACAGCTTAGGAAAGAAATCATCTTATAGAAAGAATGATTATAACATTCTGAATGGAATCACAAATGATCTGTATGACTATTATAGTAATTGTGATACTTCAAAATATGTTTAAGAGGCTCTGAAAAACAAGTATGGCATTGAAAAAGCTGGAGAACAGAAGAATGATTTTAGCAGCTACGTGAAGTATCAGATGGTAGTTGAAAGGTCCATAGAAACTCAAAGTCACGAACTTCAAAAGATTGCTCATAAGATCATCACTAAAGGTATGTATTTATAAGCAATTCGAATTTCTTTTATTATTGACAAACTGCCCCGATTGAAAGTTTTTAAGAATTATGTTTTGTTAAAAAATAAAATATATATTTTTTTTTAGAGACTGATTATTCTCATTAACGAAGAATATCAGAGACATGATTAAATAGAAAAGTCTTGTTTTAAACAACAAAAAGAAATTCGGTATGGTTCTAAAGCCATATGGCAAATCATTATAGAATTAGAACTGCAATATTGTGAACCGAATTAAGAATGGGAACCCTTCTATGGCCCCAATTTCTCCAACTAGACAACAACCACCACCTCAAAGAAATGACGTTGTTTTCCTTTTGTTTCAACTATGGAAAACTAAGTCAAATGGCTAAGAAATGTATCTTGTAATGCTTGAACTTGGTGTAGCCCGTAATGCACGGGTTAACCTGGCTAATGGAAACTTTATTCATATGATCATTGAAATCAACCTGGTTGGTAAATCTGATGGTTGGTGGATAAACACAGGCGTCTCTCGTCGTGTTTATTATGATCGTGTTATGTTTAAAACATACACGAATACTAAAGATAAGAAAGTGTTGTTGGGAAATATCCACACCACTAATGTTGTCGATATTGGAGAAGTGGAACAAAGTCCACCTGTGAAAAGACTTCAATCTTGAAGGATGTCATGTATGCTCCCGGGATTATAAAGAATCATGTTTATGTTTTTTTTCCTTCTTCTAAATAAGGCAAGATTTAACCAGTTTATTGGGGTAGATTTTTTCACCATCATCACAAAGAATGATATTTTTTGTGAATGAAATTGATAAGTTTAAAAACTTTGTAAAGAAGTTGAAAATGAATTAGTAAGAATTTGTAGTGATAGGAAAACTGTATGATTCTAGTTTATTTAATTATTTTTTATAAATAACATGGAATTGTACATGAAACGACTGCTCCATATTCTCCTAAAATGAATGGTAAAGCAGAAAGAAAGAATAGAACTCTTACTGAACTTGTTGTTGCAATTGTGATGAATTATGGGCTGCATCTCACTGGTGGGGGGAAATTTTATTGATTGTTTGCTATGTCCTGAATAGAATACCCGAGTCAAAAATTAATATCTCACCTTATGAGATATTAAAGAAAAGACAACCAAACTTGTCTTATTTGAGAACTTGGGGCTGTCTGGCTTATGTCAGAATTCGGGATCCGAAACGAGTTAAACTCGCTAGTAGAGCATACGAATGTGTATTCATTGGGTATGCAGCAAACAATAAGGCATATAGGTTTTATGAACTAAATGCAAAAGTGATCATAGAATCAAATGATGTTGATTTCTATGAAGACAAATTTCCTTTCAAATCGAGAAATAGTGGGGGCACTCAATTGAGTCACATTCCTGTGATAAGAAGTACAGAAAGTAATGACAATGTAGAAACGGAACTTCGATGAAGTAAAAAAAAGTAAGAGTCTCTAAAGACTATGGGCCTGATTATGCAGCCTATAGTGTAGAAGAAGATCCAATAAATCTTCAAGAAGCACTGTCATCTATGGATGCAGACTTATGGTAAGAAGCTATTAATGATGAGATAGATTCTCTGGAATCTAATAAGACCTGACACTTAGTAGACTTGGTTCCGGGTTGCAAACCAATCGGTTGTAAATGGGTTTTGAAAAAGAAACTAAAACTTGATGGAACTATTGATAAATACAAGGCTCACCTTGTAGCCAATGGCTTTAGACAATGAGAAAATGTAGATTTCTTCGATACCTTCTCCCCTGTCACTAGAATAACATCCATTAGGGTACTTATCTCAATTGCTGCTATTTATAATTTAATAGTACACCAAATGGATGTTAAAACTGCTTTTTTAAACGGTGACTTAGAAGAAGAAATCTATATGGAACAACCAGAAGGGTTTGTGATCCATGGACAAGAAAATAAGGTCTGTAAGTTAGACAAATCTCTGTATGGATTAAAGCAAGCTCCTAAACAATGGCATAACAAGTTTGATAACTTAATGATATCGAATGGGTATAAAGTGAATGAAAGTGACAAATGCGTTTATTACAAACTTGAGAATCGCATTTACACTATCATATGTCTATATGTAGACTATTTACTCATATTTTGATCAAACATTCAGACCATTAATGATGTGAAATCATTGTTGAGTAACAACTTTGATATGAAAGATCGCGAGATTCTTGGTATCAAGATCACGAGATCCGTGCAAGGAATTTCTTAGGATCAATCACACTATGTGTAGAAGATCTTAAAGAAATATAAATACTTTGATTGTAAACCTACGTGCAGACCTTATGATCCAAGTTTGAAATTGTTTAAGAACACTTGTGAAAGTGTAAGACAAACAGAGTATGCGAGCATCACTGGCAGCCTTATATATGACACTGATTGTATTAGACCAGACATTGTGTATGTCGTAAGATTGTTATGCATATTTACGAGTAGACCGAGTAACGAGCACTGACAAGCTATTGAGCGAGTCATGAGGTAACTTAAAAGGACCATAGATCTCGGCCTACATTATCAGAAATTTCCTGTTGTACTTGAAGGATACAGTGATGCAGATTGGAATACCTTGTCAGGTGATTCCAAAGCTACTAGTGGATATGTATTCAACATAGTTGGAGGAGCTGTATCTTGGAAATTAAAGAAACAGACTATCCTGGCTCAGTCCACGATGAAGTCTGAAATGATAGCATTAGCAAATGCTAGTGAAGAAGCAAGTTGGTTAAGATGCTTGCTAGCTGAGATTCCCTTATGGAAAAAACCTATGTCAGTTGTGTTGATCCACTGCGATAGTACCGCGGCTATTGCTAAAATTGAGAACCATTGTTATAATGGTAAAAGACGTCAAATAAGAAGAAAGCACAACGCCTTTAGAGATTGTATCTCTAAAGGAGCTGTAAGAGTGGATCATGTACGCACTGATGAAAACTTAGCAGATCCTTTGACGAAAGGATTAGCTAGAGAGAAAGTCCATAATACATCTAAAAAGATGGGACTAATGCCTATACAGAAATGAGTTGCACATGATGGTAACCCGACCTAAATTACTGGAGATCCCAAGAAATAGGTTCAATGGGTAATAACAAGTTGTGAGTAATATGAGGCGATCATGCTAGAGTAAATAAAAGCATGAATCCTGAAGTAATAAGAGGATGAGATAATAGAAACTCTTAATGAGATCTATACTCTGTATGAGGGAGTACCTAGACTACAGGAGTACTCTTGATAGACTCACCTATGTGATTGTGGAACTGAGGCCAGTTCTTATGGAATTTCGAGGCAGAATTCCTAGAGCCTTCACTAAACCGGGATACACGTGCAGGGCCATTAAAAGCACGGGCTATTAAGAATACACCTTAAGAAAAGGTTGTGTGCGGGTCTGATGTCTGAGATAGAGTTCAAGACAATAGTGTCACTCTTGTTGAATCGGAATCCTACTTGCTACGCAAAGGTTCAAGTCGTAGACACCTCTGCTTATGCACAATCTTAGAAACGTTTGACGTTATTTCTGAAACACTATTTTAAATTCAAGTGGGGGATTGTTGGAACATTATGCATATATTCCAATATAGTGAGATGAATTGAAAAAGTTTATTAAGTCAAGTCCCGCATTGTATATTAGTTGAAAAAACTCCTTAGTCCCACATTGCTTAGATTAGAAATCTTGGCTAGTTTACTTCATTATATAAGGAAGTCACTTGTTTCATTTCAAAATATACCAAAAAACTTATTTTGAGTTTTTTCTTCCTCACTCTCATAACTCTGCGTCTTTCGAATTGTCGAAGCGCCAACTTCTCCCCCTTTCTTTCTACTCGTTGAATTTTCCGAGTACTTTCTTGAATTCTCCTTAGAGAATAATGTTAATTTCTCCTCATTTGAGTTGAGAAATTATAAGTATAATTTTTTCTTGGATTCTCTTTAGAGAATTATTGAAATTTTGTTTTGAGAAATTACTACGACTGGTTGTTATACCATATACTAAGATGGTATGTATACCATATTGAATGGTCTTAGTACCATCTGAGGGTGTATTTCTAGACCGATTATCTACCGTGCAAGTAGTAATCGTATAGTATAGAACTGGGCTGTTTTATCCTGGAGGCGTCGTGGTTATTAAGAGCTGCTTTGCATAATTTGGGCAGTACCGCGAAACGTCTTAAAGAAAGCGTACTGATCCGCGACTCGACCCGGTAATTTCTTCGGTGGCAAACTTGTTAAAATCGTGATCCAACATCTTATATACCTCTTTCACTGAGTATTCATTTGATGTGGCGAATTCTTCTGCAGACAGATGTTCCAATGTCGTATTAACGTGGAAGCATAATTTCACGGTTAACTACATAGCATAACCAAACAATTAAATCATCATTTGTTTTAGCAGTCTGAATTTTGTCTGAAAAAGAAGATAAACAAAAATGGCATGATATCTGAAGGTATGGTTGTGCAACACAAAAATGGTATAGGACTTGCACCAACAACTTGATGGTTTTGATATCTAAAATATAAGCTAAATCCAAGCTTTGATTATGCAGGACTGCTGACCCCTGCAGTCCCTCCATCCCTATGATTTAAGGAGTCTCCAACATGAACCACATTGCACATGACATAAGGCTGCAGATACACTTCATAAGTTGATATAAGCATTGTCCACTGCACGATGAGCGTAAATAGTATTATAATCTAACTACTTGCAAACATGCGAATAAAACATGAAGCTATATAAATTATTAAAAAGATTTCAGAATAGAAAATTAAGTAGTGGTGATACTCACAAATTATTTAGAAGCTTCTTAATAGGAACATGATTCCCATTGATCAGCTAACCTTGATAAACAACTCCCATCCTGTTAATAAGTACTAAATTAATAGATATCAAACAATGGTTATACTAAGAATATCATGATATACTTACATTGGTTCAAGTAGAGTGACGAGATCTATAAAACACGGGAACTTCATTGAATTCATTGCATATACAGTTTCGAGTTTCCGAGCAGCATTCGATAAGTATTGAGCCGCTTTTGGAGCATGAGCAATAAAGTGTCGAAGATACGACTTCAAACGCGCGATTTTGAGCAACGGAGCTAACGCATCAACAAATAAATATCAAAATCAAATAATAATAAATCATCAATTTGGTTGATATTTTGTCATTATTAGATGAGAAATTGAATAAGCTTTCTAACGCTTCGAACCGTGCGCAAATCGGAGTTATGGTGCTCAAGTTATGGCCAAAACAGTGCAGAAAATTCTGCAGGTCGTTACTGGTGTGATTCACTCGACGAATGACAGGCTTGCCCGACGAATCTTGCTGGGCAGAAATGTGTTAAAAGGGGCAAAATACACATTTTTAGCTAATGTTTTTGGAATTTTTGCTCCCAGCTCCATCAACCTTCATTTTGTGGATGTTAGAGCTTAGAAAACAACTTCGGAGCTTGCATACGGATGATCCGGAGTGGATTTATCATCGATCGACGCTGACAAACCGGGAGATTTTTGGTTCATTTTTCTTCCTCTTTGTGTATTATCTCTTAGTTCTTAGTTGGGTTTTGTTTGTATATTTACTTTGAACTCATGTATATATGTCGCCTATGGCATTATATAAAGCTTGCTTTACAAATCTGTGTTGGTGATTGTCTTAGATTTTTGCTCTGTGCTCGGGGTTTGGGTTGTTATAGACATATACTGCTCGAATCCTTATATAGGATGATTATTTGTTAGTTTCTGGAATCTAGAGATAGATTTAGAGCTAACAATCTTTATGGGTGTCGAAGCTTAATGCTTCCGTGTTGGTTGTGTCGGTTGAGAAATCGTCGATACGAGTAATACGGATGTATGCTGTGTTGTTTTGGTTGGTTGAGAGATCGTCACCGAGATGATATGGTAGTCCTCTATACTTTAGGTTAGAAATGACTTAGGGTGTGAGCGATGCTTAATAATATTGAGGAGTATTGTAGGTTGAGTATAACTAGTCGATAAGTTTAAGTTTGTGAGAAGTAGATTATATGCAATGATTGATAAGTCTCTTTTCCGAAGAATGAATTCTTTTTGTTGATATTTACATTTCCGTTTTTATGCTTTACCCATTTAAACCCAAGCTCAGAAACACATTAACTTTTGAATGGCGTTCTTTCCCTCGAACTAATCCCTGTGGAGACGATACGATATAACCTATATCACCCGGTAAAGAAATACCACAATACTTTTGTTGCTTGCTGCTATAACGCTTCAACAAAAACCAGATATTCCTCCAGATCCATAACATATTTTACATGATGTTCCTGAATTGACAATGAAAAAAGGATAATTGGCGTTCATACTGAAACACATAATTTACACTTTGCGTCATTTCATCTTCACAAAAACTGAATCAAAATCACACATTATTCAGCTCAAATTATTCAGCTCACATATTCTGCAATTCAAAGCGATTATTATTATCAAACAAATTCTGCAGACAAAGAAGTTATCATCACTGCAGAGATGAAAAGAAAAACAAAACGAATTTTGTGGAAGAAAAATCAAAGATGGCTAACAACTTCACCTTCTGAACAACATGAATACCCCAACTAAATCTCAGATCCAACGAATACATATGTTGATACGCATCATCAATCGCTTCTCCCTCCTCAAAATTGAATGATCCAAAATATTGGGCAACTATGAGACACATTCAAGAACACAACTCATTACCACCGTGTGTTTTTCCGACCGTCGCTCACCACTGAACTGATTCTGGCTTACACTCAACGAATCCGACCACCAAACTCGCCGGCTACAACCTTCCATGAAACCACACTCAGCGAATTCGGCGGCGTTAGGGTTTGAAGGAGTAACAGAGAAGTGAAAGAGGAGAGAGAAAACGAGTAGACGAGAAAGAGAGACAAGTGAAAGAGAGAGTAGATGTTACGTTTTAAAAAAGGAAAGAGAGAGGGAAACTATTGCAAATTTTTTGGGTTTCATTGGTCAATGAGAATTGTATTAAGAAGTTGATGCCAAGTGTACAAAAGACCTAATTTGATTGGTCCATTATTAAAGAATTAGTCAATTACCAATAAGGGATTTTTATAGAAGATTCCAACCATAAAGAATGAGAACCAGACAATGATTGCAACACCCCGATTTTATTTAATTGTTTTTAATAAATTAATCATGTGATGTTGTGCATTCGCACGAGTTGGTGAATATATTGATGAGTTGTTATGCCTTTGATGGAAGGTAGTTACCTTAGAAATTATATGAGTTAAGGTATTGGGGAGTATGACTAAAAGTGTAGAAACATAAGGGTGAATGGGAGATAATTATTTTTATTATTATTAATAAATCAAAACATTAGATTAATAATTATAGTTTTAATAATTAAATAACTGTTTTTAGTATTATGAGGAAGGAATGGCATATTGGGAATATGAGAATAGGGGTCTAAGGGTTAGATTAGTCAAAACAATGGAAGAGAATAATAGTTTTTGTTCAAGACGATCGTAGAAACGAGAGAAGAGAAAGAAAAAAAGAACGCATTTGGGGAAAAGAGAAACAAGGAAGAGAGAAAAGGTTAGAGTCATGGAACCTTCATCGAGTGTCCATCAAGAACGTCGATTGAGGTAAGGGTGGGGTTCCAACTTTCTAAGGGATGATATAATGATGGGTATGTAGGGTTTGGAGTGCCATGGTTGTCATTGTGTGTTCTTGTTCATAATTGTTCTCTTTTGAGATTGGAATAAATGATGATTTGTTGATGCAATGTGTTTGAATTGATCCAATTAATCATGTAAAATGTATAGAAATGTTGTATAATATCTATGCATAATTGTTGATATTGAGAAAGCATGTTTTGGTTGCAAAATTGGGGTTTTGGGGTTTGAGAAGTGTGGGATTTGTAATTAGAAAAATTGCAGAATTTTTGGTACTGGTGCAGGTGTAACTGGTTACCAGTATGAGGGTAATCAGTTACCACGTGGTAAAATAGCGTGGAAAGGCCAGACTTGAGGGGTGTAACTGGTTACCACTTTCAGGGTAACCGGGTACATAGAAAACAGAGGCGAAACGATTTTTGGTTACATGGGCGTCACTGATTACCAGTCTGGAGGTAACCAGCCACCACTGTATTGAATAAATTTTTTCTAAAACTTTGAAAATCAATTACTTTTTACTCGGGTGTCTGTTTGACGCATCGTTTGAACCTACGAGAAGCTAACAATATTTTCTATCATATAAATCTCTTTTTAATACAGTCGATGTTTTTTTGCTGGGGGCTTATGACTTTTCTTTGTATGAAATTGGTCTTGTATGTATGAGACGTGGCGTGGAATTATGTGTGGTGATGTTGTGTGATGTTGCATGATTGATGTTGATTGCATACTGCATGTATGAGTTGTTGGTGGCCTGTAACGGCGTGTTGCATTGATGGATATGAATATCAATGTATTATTGTTGTTGCATGCATTTATGGTGGGGGCTTATGCCCTGTTGGTGAAGACTATTGTCCTATGATGGGGATTTGGGAGTAGTGTGAACCAAATTGTTCACAAAATTGGTGAAGACTTTGGTCCTATGATGGGGACTCGGGAGTAGTGTGAACCAAATTGTTCATAAATGGTACCACATGCATCGAGTCAGTGAGTCAGTCTCGTTGCATTGCATTGTTATTAGTATGATGGATGTTTTATGTTATTGTCTATGTGTGACATAATTATTGTTGATGGTGTGAAGGTGTGAGATGTGAATTGAATATCTATGCATGAAATATTCATTGTATACTTATTATTATATCTTCTTTTATATTGTTGTGATATTTCACCCTTCTGTAGGAATGATGCTTTATACGACATCATGTAGATAGCCATGGGTAGTCTGAGGCTACAGAGTTCAAGAAGAGGTTGCTCTTCATTTTTATTTTCGAGTTGGCATCGTGCTATGATACGTAACACCGGGGGGGGTGAACGCTTGTTTATATTTTTGTTGTTTTGGTGATTGGTTTGGAGTCTTAGGAACTCCTGGTTAAATTGAATAAATTCATTTTTATGTTGGATGAGAAATTACTTTTATAACAAGTATGGATTCTTATTCTGCTGCTTAATAAAGTTGAAGTTGAAGTTTATGAAGTTTGTTTGGTTTATCCGTAAAAGGTGTTATGTATCCTATATGTATATGTTATGAGCAAATTCTGTTGTGCTGAGAATGTGGCATCCTAAATACATGTTGATTTTATTGTGAAAAATTACTCTGATTTAATTAAATATTCGTCGGGAAATTTAGGGTGTTACATAAGTGGTATCAGAGCAGGTCGGTCATTCCGACCAGGTTGTCGAGTCGGTAGTATGGTGTGACAGTTGAATACTGTTTATATGTTCTTTTAACCATTGTTTTCTGTAATGTTGTGAAACAGAGAAATGACTGGAAGAAACGATGATGTGATTGTTGCTGCTTTACAGGTTGTTGCTCAGGCTGTTGCTCAGGTTCCCTCGGAGCGGGTCGTATGCAGTGGCACGCGGCTTATCTTTAGTATAACCCGTAGCAAGTGAGCAACCCGAGATGCGAGGGAAATGATGTAGGATCCATCCTCGAAATTACAAAATTAAAAAGTTAGTTGCGGAATCACAATAATTAACAAAAAGCCACAAAGAGCAAGAAATTATACTGTCAGGAGTGACATGATGCTGGTCATCTGCCTCGTATTCCACGTAATTCCTTCAGACAACTTCGTATACAAGTAAGCCAACTGAGCAGCCCCCCAGTTCCACTGGTGGATCGTCTCAAAATCATCAAAGTACCGCATGTACATGATATATGTGTAAGTGACACTAGTGTCCACAAAAATCTGTGTACCAACAAGATACAAAAGGTATGCTCTCATAGCAAACCTCCGGTGAAGTGTAACCTGCTCAAGATCACCATCAGCCTCCCATGCACGCCTTATCTCATCTGTGAACACCCTCTTTAGATAACTATATCTGACGTGGTTACCACAGGTTTTATCAATCTCAGCCATGGCACTCTCAGGGGTAACTCCTAACTTTTCTACCAACATATCCAATGCCTCCTCTTTGTCAATCCTATCATGGTCTAAAAATGTCTCTCTGATCATAAGATGCAACAGACACACGACGTCGTCGAGTGTGATCGTCATCTCACCATGTGGTAGATGGAACGCCTACGTCTCATGGTGCCACCTCTCAATAAAAGTGTTAATCATACCCCAATTAACGACGTTGTATCCACACTTGGTCAAATCTTTCAACCCTGTAGTCTGCAACAGCTCATCAAACTATGGCTCAACAGGGGGTATGAGTTTAGTGATCTTCCACCCATGATTAATGACCTTAAGCGGTTCCCATTCCTGCAAAAATCGTTTGACAAAATTCATTCAACACATATCCACAAAATTCATCAACAAAAATAAAAATGTAATAGTAGGAACAATCAAATGTTTACCTCTCAATCCCATATATATCTAGTGTAATACGGTGAACTGACTTTTTTATCGAAATGTCGCGGTTAAGCAAGAGTCGCCACCGACTTTTATTTTATCCAATTTGGAAAGGCTAAAAGAACAGGAAAGACCTTTTAAAGATTTTGAGTTTGGGGGGTAAGTTATACAAAGGGAAGGTGTAAAGCACCCTTTGCATCCATGGTTATCCATGGGCTCTTAATTGCTTAGCTCACTTGTTTGTTTGAAAAGTTTGAAGTGTCGTGTGTGAATAGTAAAGATTCGTTAAGGACTTTAGCTTGTAAATATGCGTAGCCTTGTTTTGAATTGATTTGGAAAAGAGAAGTGTTAAAAGCATTTGATTTTTATTTGAATGGAGCAAGCAATTAAGAACTAACTACCCTAAGTTCGTCTTTCTTGTTCTTTAAGTCTTTCGGGCGAAAGGATCTATCCATACCATGAGAGGGAAGGAAGTCTTTCAATTGGATGTGAAAGGGTCATCGAGTATAATCGTTCGCCATAAGACTGTCCCTTGCCATAAAGAAGGCAGGTAGTCTAAGGGAAGGATATAATAGTCATATAATCTTTTTAGGCATCATGCGAAGATACCTTAGCAATTGGGACAATCGTCTTTATAAGGCAACATCGAGGGAGTTTCAATAACTTTGAAGGCAACTTTGCTTTAGGTATCCTCGGAACCGAGGGACTTGACTATTTAGTACAATTTAGAGGCAACAGGCAACAGTAATAAGGCAACAATAAGGCAACAAGAGGGGTTACCCTAAAGGTGTGTGTGTGGCACAATCATGTGATTAAATTCATATATATTATCTTGTAATTAGTTATTCTAATTCTGTTAAAGGCTTGCACTCCCTAAGATTACTAACCACGCAGTTAAAATGGCAGAAATTAAAGGCAGAAAATAAATGTCCTACGCTATTACAATAAACACCTGCGGGGATGGGGGAAATTAAAAGACAATAGAAAACCCTTATAGGGTCACAGAAATAAAAGGGAAAAATTAATTTCCACATCTTCTTTGCCTTGATCTTCTCTGAATCTTTGATTGACTCTGATCATCTGAGAAAATAATAGAAAATAAATAGCAGTGAGTGTAGGAGAGATTCATCGACATTTGAAAATAAATCCTAACTTATATTACAAGGCAAAATAAAAATTAAAATAATATTTAAACAAAAAAGGAGCCAGAAACTTAGCTTTTTGATTGAAGGCGCGTAATCGGAGAATCTTGATTAATCCTGAAAATTTTGAACAAAGAAAGAAAAAGGTTAGTGCATTGACTGATCTAAACCCTAATTGATTACAAACCCTAAAAGTTTACAAACCCTAAAGGGTTTGTTAAGAAAACTTATTGTGACCTACAAGGTTTGTAAGGCTAAAAGATGCATTAGAGGATAACACCTACCAATCCTAAGGCTTATAAATAAATCGAGGTTAACCAACTAAAAAAATTCAATTGATTAAAAACACATGCAAAAATAATAATTTTTATGGTTTAAAAACAATTAATAAAATTATGGAAAAATCGAGTTTTCGATTAAAATAAATAAAATAAATAATCACATAAAAAATATTAATTTTATTAAACATTAAAAGGGATTTAGAAAAATATTAAAAAGAAAAGAGGAAAACAAAAACAAAAGCTATGTAATTAGAAATTAATAAAATTAAAAGTGACTTAGCTCTGGATCTTGTGTTGCTGGTCTATGAGGGTGTATGGTGAGGCAGCGTCTCCAGGACCCTTGGATTTGCGTGGATGGAGATCTTATGGCTGATAAGCGCAGGTGCACCATGAACCTGCATTGACTGTACGCGCTGGATATATGGACAAGTACAAACAAGCAAAAGGAAAAATAAATTGTTGGACAATGGGGATCGATCCAACGTCCCCTTGATCATAGATCCACCTCTCCAACCATTGTACTAAGCGCTATGAACTGTTAGTGGATTAGCAAGAAGATAATAAATACAAAATCACTAGTTAAATGGGAACAGTCAGACCGGGCCCACTTGTATGCTGACTGGCGAATGAGAGAAGGGAAGAGAAACTTATCTTTGTTGATCAACGACCAACACAACAACACGCGTGCCTATTCAAGATTGTGGGACTGTTCATCTTCTTCTCTAACTATACCTGCGAAAATTGTTGCGGACTTACCCATGAAATTACCTGCGGATTTAGCCGCCACCCGCCATTGTTAACTCTTCAACTTTGCAACATGCGAAATACAATGCCTGCACTAATAAAAAATACCCAGACCACCTAATTCAGGTGCTGTGAGTTCAATGGTTATATCTATTTGCCCTGAAAGTGCTTGCAACTACTGATACGAGGAACAAAAGAAGCTTTGCCCTAACAATGGCAAAGCGACAAACCTGCGTTAAAGCTCAAAACAAATACGTCAAATCAACTCTAAATAACATCATGTACATGTATGAATGCGCAAACATAACTGATAATGAGTGAATCGACGGTTTGAGGTTTCCAACTTTTACCAAGAATGGTGCAAGCTTCTAGCGATGATTCTGGGCATGCTCCGGTCGCGTGAGGACTTGGAACAACCCCTGGGAGGTTTAAGGAGATGAATGGACGTTTAGAGACGACCATGGAAGGCTGCCACTTGAAGATTTAGGATGCAAACTTGTTTGAACATTTTTTATGAAAACCCTAGTTCTTTGGCTCCCTCCCCCTTGTCACTTTTTCGTCCCCTAAAATTCTGAGCATGTTTTGTATATATAGGAGTCTATTAGGTCAACAAAATTGGAAGGAGATCACATATATTGGCCCATGGAAATTTGATTGAAAGTACATGTAAAAACCTTCTATTTTTTATTCAATCACATTCCAATTAAATCTTTTTCTCTCTCCACGAATTTTCCTTGATTTTTCTTAAATATATTTCTCCATATTTGATAGAAATGGAATCTTGTTCCAATCTTTAATTATTCTCACTATTTATTTAGGTTATATTGACTTTTTATGAATAAAAATTCAATATAATAAAATAAATAAGAAAAAAAATGAAGAATGGAATTATGGGCTTCTAATACACTCATGATCATTTTTATAAATTCAAACTTAGGCCCATTTATCCAAAAGTCCATTTTGCTCAATTGGTTCTTTGTGGATTTCTTGAAATTTGCTCGACTTCGTCAATTCATAACTCCAATTTTTGTGATATGAAGGTGTTCTATGACTTTTTAGAAAGCTTATAGAGTCCTCTAAAATATTCTTTTGTTTTCATCTCAATTAAATATCCCATGCTCAAGTTATGAGCTTTGACCCAAAAGATGTTTTCGTTGACTTTTTTGGAGGACCTGTAATGTATTGACTTATATCTCCCAAATGAGAAATTTTTGGACCTGGCACGTGAGAGACAAAGTTGTAGAGAATTCAATTTCCTTTAAAATGAGCTTTGGATGGGCAATTTTTGATGTTCCATGTGAAAGTTATGGCTGGTCAAAGTTGGGTTGACTTTCTCCTATGAAACCCTGATTTAGAAACTTTTGAGTTTGTTGATTTCTGATTTTTTTCCTTAATGAACCATGATCAATCCTTGATCAAATGGTGAATGATACTTCAAAAGGAGGTTGTTAACAAAAAATCAGGAGTTTTGACTGTACTTTGACCATAGTTTGACTTTTAGGTCAGTTAGTCGATTATTGATCGTTTGGGTCATTGAGTGAGCAATCTTTTGAATCAAGGCTTGAAACTTGGCATGAGGATACTTTGAATCATATGAGAGACCATGAAGTCCACTTGAGGTATCTGAAGTTAATTTTTCTAGGAAAGAAACAAAACCCTAATTTTGAGTTGTTGATACTTGGATGAGCTTGAGTATGAAAATGTGACCGGCAAATTTTGGGGTATGACATCTAGCAACATGGTCCGGGTACAGAGGCAGAAGAAATAAATCAGATGGCCCTCCTCCAAAATCCTGAGGCACCGCAGGTGCCACCTGAGCTGGCTGGCGAGCAGGTGCAGCCTCAGGTGCCTCAGCTGGCTGGCCAGCAAGTGCCTCCTCATGTGCCTCAGCTGGTTGGCCATCAAGTGCTGCCTCAGGTGTCGACTGAACCTAGGATACAGGCTGTGGCTGGGAACCAGATGGTGTCGACTTGGAACCGGATGTCTCTCCTGCCTCAAACACAGTCGATGAGAAAGTGTGTCTGCTGGAGAACAGGGGTGGTGACGGATGAATTGGAGAATCCCTCCTGCTGCGGGAGGATGATGTAGTTGGAGTAGAAATAGAAACACTGGAGGCTGAGGCTGTAGTAGATGCATTCAATATGGCCTGTCCAGAGGCAGCAGGAGGCTGGGATGCCTGACTCCTTTCCCTATGCACAAAATCATGTTGGGCAAGCCAGCCGTGCCTCAATCTAGATGGTCTCTCAGCCATTAGTCCTTTATAAGTACGAAACCAGCGTTAACATAAGGACCAATGTTCAAAATGAAGGGGAAAAAAGAAAAAAACTAAAACCGGAAATGCATTTATGGTTTTGTTCAACATAAAATGAAAACCAAAAATGCATTTTCGGTTCGACGTACAACTTCAAGCTTCATCAATGGCGAAGCAGAGCCCCAAATAACCTTAAACAAAATGTCATTGATCATCAAAATGAGACTTCCAACAGTTGTCTAATGATACCTAATATTGAAAACACTCAATAAAATCCCAATTTCAAACCTAAATCACACATTTGAGTAGATTGTACATAAACTCTAAAAAAACTCAAAAACAACTTACAATTGATGATTTTTCTTGATTGAATGGGGTTGACACTTGAGTTAACTTATACTTGACGATTTATGACGGGTTTTTTTGCAAATGCTTTGATTTTGTAACTGTGGGGGTTGTGAGGAAATAGGTGCTTGGTGTGTTTTGTTTTTGTGATTTGAAAAGAGTTTCTAAAATGAAGGAGGGGAAGAGGCAGCGCGCCTTTAAGTCGTAACACAAACCGGAAATATATTTTTGGTTGACACCGTAGTTGCGATTCTGGTTCGTTATTGCTTTCCTGGAGCTTGGATTCCAAGGCCATAGTTGTGTGTTTTTGGGTGCAATGTATATATTTCCGGTTTTAATGGGCATTTAGGGAATTTCGCGTGGTGCACTAGAAAAGCATAGGGTGGAATAGAAATCCTCTAAAAAACATACTTACTATATTTTACACATCATGATTGTACAATCTAAATGTGTAACTTACACTATGATATATATTGTCAAGATTTCAAAATACGGATGTGTAAGTAAACCCAATTAATGTATTTTTAGCCTATTCCCAATAGCATGAGGCCCATTATTTAGCCTACTCCATTAGGTCCATTGTATAAATACATTAATAAAGGATTCTGAGGTACATAATCTATAATCTCCACTTTCACTACCAACAATCTTAAACCTTAAACTGACTTGAGTGTTGGATTGCTAACCATGTAGGTATCTTTTTTAGGTCACCCGTATCGGTGATGGAAAACATCGGTTAACAACATCATACCAAGCCCGATACCTTTGGTTCAATAAGCTCTGTGATGGCAAACATCAATGTCATCCATCAGAAGTTCCGCTCCACCGAAGTTTTCGCAATCATCACCATTTTTGGTTCCGCAACGGAACAATGGCGCCGTATGTGGGAATCAACTTCTAATTCCTACGATTTCCATGATTCTATGTTCGATCCTCGGATCTGATCATCAAAGAGATCTCCAGCGAACAAATTGAGGTTTTAAAGAGTCGAAATCTTAGATTTGTGCCACTTGGATCTATCAAACTCTGATATAGAATCGAACAAGCGATTGTGTCGACTTCTGAGCCACCACAGAGTGACGCCAACAGACGCCTCGGAATGAGCTTCAATCCGAGGACGTCCTGGATTGATGGCATCGACTCAGATGCTACCTGAATGACAAGACCTGCATGTCTTTCAACAACTTTGAATCAGTGAGTGTCATGGCCTCTAGCTCGACTTTAGGGTCTTGACAGATCCAAAATCGACACCAAAGAAGATCAGGCATCAACCCCTTCGATCACCGGCCAAGTTAAGATACCAACAATTTACACCAAGGCCGAGATGAAGGCAAAACCGTCATCAAGCAGGTGGCATGAGTTCGTAGTTAATGGCGCCTGAGTGGCACGAACGTGAATGAAGTACAATAACTTACTGGATGCCTTGCCGCTTTGTCTCGCTTCCTTTTCTGTGCAGGAAATAAAGATTTCCTTTTCTTCGTCACCTTAGGAAAAAGAGTAGTTCGAATGGACCGCCGAGTGCGAGGATGCTTTCACCAAAGTCAAAGAATTCCTCACATTACCCCTAATCCTCAGTCGACCGAATGAGGACGCACCTTTGCTCCTCTATCTCTCGGTCACCGAACAGGCGATGAGCTCAGTCCTCATCTAAGAAATGGACAAAGTAGATAGAGATGTGTATTTTGGAAGCATTTCCAGTAGAAGAATTTCCAATACATTATCAAAAGTATTATCATTAAAAGGCCTATGCTAACTTTCGAGGATTTAACCGGCCACCCCTTATTTTATACCTGGCACCCCCCCCCCCCCATTTCTGGCACATTTACGAAAAAGTCATTGAAATTTCCGATACCGTACCAGAAATTATGCGTGGTTTACTTTTTTACCGTGGAAAGTGTGCTTTATCAGAAATTTGAAATTTTCGGTACTGAATATTTCAAATTTTCGGTGTCATTCACGTTATATGAAACCGAAAAATTTGAAATTTCTGGTGCGAACAAAAAAATCGGAAATTTCAAATTTCCGGTAGTGCTGGGACTTAATTTTTTTTGTTTTTGTTTAACTTTTACTTGAATAAAATACACGGAGAAATAATGAACCGACTTAATATATAAAAAGAATAAATGTCATACATAAATGCATTAAAAAAACTACAGTAATGATTGTATGCCTACTCGTGACTGGAGGCAGTGGACAATCGAGTTTCAACTTTAACTAACAAAACCAACAACAATGATTGTATGCCTACTCGTGTGTAAATTAAAGAGGACACTTACGGTATCTTTGATGAAGAACTGCGTCAGATCAGTACATGAATTCCTAGAAGAAGCTAAAGTTGTTGGTTCAGGACCACAAAGATATAAAATCTCATCTGCATACATTTCGAAAATTTGAATTTAACTAAAATTTCTGGTACACCGGAAATTTGAAATTTCCGGTAACAGTTTTCTACCGAAAATTTTCAAAATTTCCGGTACGTGAGATACCTTTAGAAAATTTGTAGAATGTGAATGATTTCCGGTATACGACAAAAATCACCATCGGAAATTTGCTTAGACTACCGGAAATTTCATTTTTTGAATGTATTGAGTAATGGTACATTTTTTTACCAAAAGTTTAAAAAATTGAGTAAATAGTGAATGGGGTATTTTGGGAAGAATGAAAATTGAGGGAATGCCAGATCTAAAATGAGGGGTGGCTAGTTAAATTCTGCTAACTTTCTCGAGAGCATTAAGCATGTTACTTGATTTTGGCTTAAATGTAAACTGAATTGTAAAGTTAATGAAGTCAAAGGGAGTCATAAAGGAATCAGGATGGTCTTGGATTAATGTCAATCATCAATTAAATACATTTGTTGCCGGGGAACAATCTCATCCCCTAAGTGAACATATAACAACCATTCTGGAATTACTCAGCCCAAGTATAGGAGATGCAAGGCTGGATTTTGGTTCTATTGTAGAAGATGTCGAAGATTAGCAGGTATTGTTTATGAATTTTTAATAGATACACACATGATCCTCCATATGGCTTAGTTTACTGTTACGTTGAACTTGAATGTACAATGTATTTTCTGATGTTATTCTTGTTGTACTGAAACTTTGGGAAATAGAGGTTCTTACTTCAATGGAGGATGCTAATAATAACTTTCCACCATCAAAGAAAAAGGCTGCTGAACCGGAGCTCAGCCGAGACACTCCTCTTCACGATGAGGATGGCGCCTCTAACCTTACTGCTGGAACTCTCAAGAGAGCCAGTAATGAGATTCTGGCAGCAGCAATATTCTGCTCAATTCCTTTCCAACTCTCCACTCCCCTTCAAAACTCTCAAAGATCTCCTCGAGTTTTAGATGCTGACTCTAGTGCATGGTTAAGACGTTGTCTATTTATTCTTGTCATATCAGTAATGAATTCGAGGGCAATTCTTGAAGTTTGATTTTTTGCTGCATACTGTATTATCTCTTCTTGTTAGAAATAAATGGCTGAGAAGTGTTATAAACATCCAATGGATTTGAGTGGATTGTTACCTCTATATTTTTCTTTAGGACATACTGAAGGAATATTAAAACTTGCAACTCTTGCTACACAGCAAGGGACTTTAATTACAAGGTAACTTCTTATTTACCGATAGCATGTTGGTTAAATAAATCATTTCTTATATTTATTCGCTAATATGTACAGGTAAATCCAAAAGCCGCGCATACTCTTTGACTGATCCTGAAGACTATCCTAGTTTGAAGAATGGCATGATGCACTTGCTGTTGAATCTAAAGATGCAGAAACAAGGTCTGTTGAATCTTGTGTAACTATATAAAGCATTTCTTATATACTATAATTTACTATAGTTGATAACTTTAAGACACAATCAATTCAGATTGACCAACCAATTGAGCTTATTTGCATCGCTTTGATTCATTCAATGTCAACAAGGAGCCTTAGTTGAACACTCTCGGTAGGGGTGTGCATAGTTGGTTATTTTCAAAAACCAAACCATAACCATTTTAAAATTATTTAAATGGTTTGGATTTATAACCATAACCACATTTTAATCAAAACTGGTTATAAAACCGGTTTTAAATTTGCTTATGATTATATAACCGGTTTTTTTAAAAACTCCAGTTTTAAAAATTATTTTTTCCAAAAATATTTTTTTTCAAAAAAAATTTAATATTTTCAGAATTAAAATATTTGGATTTGGATAATAATCGGATTATAACCGAATCCAAAATAATTTAACCGGTTAATAACCATTTAATTATATCCGAATTATATTATATCCGAATTATATGAATAGATAACCAAACCATTAATAACTAAACCGGTTAATAATCATTCAATTATATCTGAATATTTAAAAGTGGTTTAGGTTTGGTTATGAATTTAGACATCAAAATCGGATATTTTGCACACCCCTAACACTCAGAGTCCCTTTTTGTCCTTCCGAATGAATGTAGTTGGCATAAGAGCTTGGAACTATTGAGGTGTCTCTAAGAGCTTGGAACTATTGAGGTGTCTCTATGCAGCAACTTTTGGTTTGTATTTCGTTTTCGCATCCCAAGGAAGTTATGTCATCAAATCAAAGAAGCTATAAAATACAGCTTCCACAAAGGTAAGCAAAATGAAAGCTTGCATATGGTTGCCCCTCATGCTAAAGGAAATTATCAGACCAAAGAGATACTCCTTAGAAGTACCTTTCAAGTCTAAAGAGTTTATGAAGTAGTGACTAATAGTGACTTTTATTTTAAGCACCTATAAATTATTGCATGCAAAAAGATGATAGTGATGAATTGATCGTGTAATTTTACACTTGACAATACATATTAATTAATTTCAATTTCCATACAAAATAATAGTAAATTATGAAAACAAGTTTTCCTTTTGTAATACAAATTTTAAAAAAAAAAATACCATTTATATTCACAATAAAATAGCACGTCTCATCTCTAATGCACGATAATAAATAACACTTTCATTCAAAATATAAATAATTTTAAGTAGTAAAATTAAAATTGTAAAATTTAACCATGTTTAAATTCAAATTGAATACGATCATTTAAAAAAATATATTGAATCTAAATTATGAAGGGTTAGAGTGAACTATGAAGGCATTAGAGTGAGAGTGAATTAGGAAGGGTTAGAATAAAAAGGTTTATTGAAATACACAGTTAAATATAACAACAAGGTTTATTTAAATACAAAATTAAATATAATAACAATAAAGTTTATTGAAGTACAAAATTAAATATAACAAATCAAATAAAGAGTAATAATATATTTTACCAACATTATTAGATGGTTATTTCAAATTGAAAAAAATACAGCTAAACATGAATGGGACAATAAATAACAACAAAAGAAATATTATTATTATAATCTGAACACAAACAGTTGCTTATCATTAAGAAATTAAAGTTTTTTCAACTAAAGGTAAGCCAAAAAGAAAAGAAGAAAAACATAAAAATACTCGTAACACCATGTAACAATTATTCAACTAAAGAATAATCTACTTCGTATTTTACATGTCTAAAACACCAATCAAAGAGATTGAAGTCTTTAAGAGAACGAAGATATGGGTATATTTTTGATGTACAACCAGCACTCCATATTTTTGATGGACGACCAGCATTCCAATCATACTTAGTACATTGAGATAGACTACTAACTTCATACACATGGTTGCTCTCGTACCCAAATCTCTTCGGGTTGCTCAATGCCCGACAGTTTCTCCCAGAAACATAAAATAATGCAATGTCACCCAAAGTTTTCATCTTAACATAATTCATAGTTGACAAGTCTATCTTGTAAACTTCCCTCTTATAATTGATGGATATTGAATGAAACACAAAAAGTTGCTCATCACAATTAACCAATTTAAAGGAATCTGAGGGAAGTTTGGAGGGAATTTTTGAGGGAGTATTCTTGAGGTTTAGAAATTGAATATTCTTGGAATTCAAGTTTAGTACCCCTATGTTGGCTTTGTCAGTGACGACATATATTATATTATTCAAAACCACAAAGTCGACTACCAATTCCTTAGGTTTTAATGTTGAATAAGTAAACCAACCATGGTATCGAGATTGATAGACATACAAATGGCTAGAATATTTGCATAAAACAACCAAGACATATTCCTCAGAACATTTCTCAAAAGCAAGCAAGGCTTCGTACCGATCAGAAAACTGAGATTCAACTGTAAAGTTGGCATTGATTACCCTTTTTTCTAGTGTAAATTGATTTAATAGCAGAAATGAATTATTTTTATGTGCCAAGATGAAATATCCGCTGGAAACTCTAACATAGACACAGTCAGGGGGCTGGAAGCTACTCATCATCGTCAAATCATAAACTTTTTGATTGGGTATGCTAATAAAGGAATATGAGTGAGTACAATTACCAGTAATATGAACAAGCAACGGTTCTTGGGATGACAAGAAATTTGATTTATGAAAAGTCCTCCAACTCTTGCAAACACCAGAAAACGAAAAGAGGTCGTCAAAATCTAGTTTTTTGCAAATGATATCAAGCACATCCCAAGGAAGAAAATGACCAAGATGACCATCATCTTTTAATTTTTTCCCTCCTTTGTATCAAAACAATGACAAATGTTAGATATTTTATTGTTTATCCAACAAGAATCTATTAAAGCAGATTATACAGAAATTGCATGCAAACGGGCAACAACAATATGATAGAAAAGAAGAGACAATAAGTTAGTACTAACCGGATGGCATGAAGATTTTGAATTCTAAAATTAATTCGGGATGATTTTTGATAAGCACCTCCAATCTTGCAGTGAGACAACTTATATCAATAGTTAGACCCTTGAAATTCTCCAAAACTTTTCCATAATACTGAAAATTACTTTCTCTCTTATATTGAACCATAAGTTTTAGTGCCCGGAGAAAAGATTCTTCCTCGGATGAAAGTGTGATTTGATGTTCTTTTGGCATGATAGAGTTGAATTCCAAAATTAAATCGGGATGAGTTTTGAGAACCACCTTTACTCTTGAAGTGAAAGAACTTATATCAATAGTTTGATCCTTGTAATCCTTCAAAACTTTTAAAAATTCATTAAATTTACTTTCTCCCTTATATTGAGTCGCTTGGTGCACTGCCTGGACAAAACCTAATGCATCCTCCGGTGAAAATAGTGCGATTCGATGGTTCATCGGCACGAAAGAGTTGAATTTAAAAATTAAATATCTATGTCCTTTAAACAAGGTCTTGAATTTTGCTTTGACATCACTTATATAAATTCTGTTAGCAATGAAATCTCTCAGGACTTGTAAAAATTGATCATATTTTTCCATGTTGTTTTGAAATGCAACTTTTACTGCATTGAGATACCCTAATGTATCGTCGGTAACACCATAGTTCTTCATCATTAAGAAAATAATTCTATTCAAATTGAATTCAAAACAAAAAATAGAAAAATATAAATGATTCAGCATATACATACCATTGATTTTGAAGTCTGATTTGCATAATTGAATAGCTGCTGCAGCAGCACTGCTTCAGAATTAGGCATGGGAATCACCTGTAGAAAAGAAGAAGAAGAAAATAATGTTAATGAAATCTGAAATCTCAACCGCTTTTGTGCAACAGAGGAAGAACCCTATTTATACGTAGGTTAGAGAACAAGTTGTAACTTATGGATTGGGCCGTATCGTATGGATTGGACTGTTGTGTGCCAGAAAGAGAATTAGCAGCTGAATCAAATCAATGAAATCTGATGTTAATTAGTTCGGGCATCGAATTTCTAAAATTCTACTCGTGAATCCGTTTTTCCGAACCAATCATAATTAATTCGTATAATTTATAACATTATTATCATGAAAACTAGTATAAAGGTATTTAACTTCAAGAATAAAAAAATAAAATGTCATTTGTGACATTCAGAACTTATACGAAGAAAAAAATTAAAAATTTCATATTATTATACTCCCTCCGTCCCACAATGAGTGACACAGCCCACCATTTTACACAGATTAAGAAAAGTAATTAAAAGTAAGAGAGAGAAGAATATTTTTACTATACTACCCTTATTATGTATTGGGAATGATGAAACTTTTATTAATTAGAGGGTAAAATTGGAAAAAGTGTATTGAAAATTGAAATGGGTCATTCATTTTGGGACATCATTTTATTCTAAATGGGTCACTCATTGTGGGACGGAGGGAGTAGAAAACTAGTTGATCTAAATTAGATATTTTTAAAAATATTTTTGAATATTTGTTTCTAATGTATCCGATCAATACAACTCAAACCAATTCGTTGTTTCTCGGTTGGAAATTTCTTAGTACACCCATATGGCTTCTTAGAGGCCTCTGGCGAAAAACCCAAAATATTCCCAGACTTCGCATGTGCACATCCTAACTCACCTTTTTTTTTCCAAAAAAAGTAGGTTTCACATGTGCACATTTGAAGTCTTTTTTTTTTCAAGAAATGGTGACTTCGCATGTGCATATCTGAAGTCACATTTTGTTCAAGAAATAGGGACTTCGCATGTGCACATCCGAAGTCACCCCTTATTTTTTGTGTTTCGGATATGCACATGCGAAGTCACTTTTTTTCAAGAAAATGTGACTTCGTATGTGCATATCCGAAGTCATTAAATATAAATTTTAGCGCCAAGAGAACCTTCCCCCCCACTCTTCATTTTGCATTCTCAAAACAAACCCAAAACCCAAACAACGCGTTTATACTCAAACTCCGAATTTTAATTCATTTGAACTCAAACTTCACTGAGATTGAAGAAGCAAGCTCCATTGAAGTATCTCCAACTCATATAAACTCATCTTCAAAGCTTCAATATTGTGTAAGTTTTCTCTATTTTCATTTGCATTGCTAAAATTGGTTATTAGGTAGTTAGAATCAATCACATTGTGTAGGTTGATGTTATAGTAGTTAAATGTGGGTGTTTGTGTGATAAAATCATTTTTTGGATGACTTAGGGCAAGAAGGTGCAGCTCTGCGAAAATGGTTGTTCGCAAGTGGTTTCGGATGAGCATATCTGAAATCCCATATAACCAATTTTGGATATGCACGTGCGGAATGTTGCCTGAGTTAAATTTTTTTTTTTAATTTTTCAAACTTGTTTCCTTCCTTCCCTTTTATTAACGATTATCGTTTTTTCAAGAAAATGGCTAACAACTAGGGCAGGAACAACCGATTAAGACAAGGCAGGCCAAGCCAGACTGCCTCTGCTCGGAGTGAGAGAGCTGAGCAACTAAACATGACTCGAGGACGGGGTCGGGTACGGTGGGAGGAAGTGCCTGGAGGCTCCACTTCTGCACCGAGGAGTCGCTTGTCTCAGGCGTCATCCTCTCGTGCACATGAGCAGATACCCGATGAGGATGAGGTACCTGAGCTGGTTGAGGTACCCGAGAAAGAGGTTCAAGATTCACCGGCTGCCCGATTACATGCAGCAATGCAACATGCAAACCTCGGCTATCTAGGAGGGCCTTCAAACATCTCCCTCTTGATCTACTATAATGATCATGCCGCTATGCATGTTTGGGATAGAGAGGTTACTATTTTTTCAACTTTTTCATTTTAACGGTTTAGTCACAAATATTTTTTGTAACGACTAACATTGAGGTTATTATTTGTTTTGTTACAGGAACGGTTGCCCATTAAGTCCCTGAACCAGTCGCGGAAAATATTTGATCTTTTTAAACCTAGGGCGTCTTGGTTCAATGATGTTGTTGTTGGATTCGAACTTGGCGGCTTATTTTGTATCGGTTATGTTACTATAAGCCACGACATGCAGGGGGCATTTGCTGAGAGATGGCATAAGGGACATCATATTTCCACTTTCCTGTTGAGGAGTTGACGATCACCCTTGATGACGTGACTTGTCTACTCCACCTACCTATCAGAGGGAGGTTACTCGACCATTCACGGGTACAACGAGTTGAGGCAATTGAGTAGATGGTAGAGTATTTGGATATGGATCCCTTTACGGCAACAGAAGAGCGTAGAACAACCAATGGATCGCATGCCAAATTCTCCACCCTGAAAGATCTATATAAGCACCACTTGGTTGCGGCAGCAGGGGGCGAGGATGAGGGTGATGAGCTTTTTGTTGAGTACCACTGTGGTTGTGCTTTGCGGTGTTGGTTCATGTTATTGGTTGGCACATCCCTCTTTGTAGACAAAAGTGCAACCTAAGTGGATGTGACATACCTCCACTATTATATGGATTTGAGTACTGTTCATGAGTGGAACTGGGGGGGCGCCATTTTCGTATACCTCTACCAGAAGCTGAATGACGCTTCAAAGTGGAGGACGAGGCAGTTGACTTGGCTCTTGCACACTCCCAACGGTACCTTTCATTTCAATCATATTACATTTAATTTGTTATTAATAATGTGTACTTACACACTCTGGTATTTGTGTTTCAGAGTTGGATCATCTCTTACTTCTACCGCATTCATGGTTTCAAGCATGATCCGAAGTATAGTGACGACATGCCGAGGGCTGCACAATATGTCCTCCACAGGAGGAATCATAAAGTGCCGCCATACATAGTGTATCTTGATCGTACTAATCATGATGACATAAAATGGACGACGTTCGAGGATTATAGGAATATTGTCCCCTTCGATCACATATCATTATACTCTAGGTGGCTAGCATGTGGGTCGAATACTATAGTCAGGTATCTTCCGAAGCGGTGCATGAGACAATTTGGCTATATGCAGATAATAATGAGATCATCCTTTCAGGCTGGTCCCGACTCCATTGTCCGTCGGGATATCGATGTTATCTTTCAATATTGGGAGCATCATTTGTTTCCCTAGGAGTCTATGATGATGCCAACATTCGAGCAATGGCATTGTGTAGATGGGTATGTGACATGGATCTTTAAAGTGTCACATCCTATCATGACACCAGATGGTCCTGGACGTCCACCCAGGTCAGCTCATGAGGAGCTATTGGAGAACTAGCAGGCTGAGGATGACCATGCCACTGATGTCCTGCCGATATGTCAGCGGATACACTCACTTGGGCATGAGACATTGGATAGAAGAGTCATTGATAGGGGCGGTCCTGAGGCGGTTGTCATCGTTGAGAGGATGGTTAGGGAGGCATCTAGTGCAGCGGCCTATAGGAGGCAGAGAGGGTCGCATGGGGTTAGGATTAGGCATACTCAATAGCAGTAGCCTATGTTATTTTATTTTATTTTTACCGATGTAATATTTTGAAACTCTTCACTTTCAAAACAACTTATGTACTATGTTTTTCTATTTCATAACATCTAATCTAATTGTTATGTTTGATTCACTTTTCGTCCAAACCGTATCATTTTATGTTTGTCCATTTGTAGTGGTAATGATGAAGTTTTAAACAAAAATGAAGAAGTTTTAAACAAAAATGACACAAACAGAGAAGAATTCGCATGTGCACTTCCGAAAATTTGGTTTTCATACACACAGGGTGGTTTCAAATGTGCAAATCTGAAACATACTAAAAGGTGTGTTTGGATATGCACATGCGAATGATATTTTCAGGTTTTCAAATGTGTTTTTCAATGTATAGGGGTGTACTAAGAAATTCTCTCATCGATTTGGTTTGGTTGAGGTTTTATCGTAAAAATATGCAAATCTAATTTAAACCAATTCATATTTTTTTAATCAGTTTAGGTATCGAATTCTCTCACAACTGAATCAAACCGGCTTGCGAACACTCCTATATATGACTACCGAGTTGGTTTTTCCACCCTTTTCTTATAAAACTATCAAATGTAACTGCATCACACAAATACAAATCTTTGAAAAGTAGATAAAATTACGTTGTACGATGTTGGTTGCAACTTGATAAACCACATCCTCTTTCACACTTGCAACTCTCATTCATTCATGTGTTTTTTTTGCCAACTATGGCTCTTTAAATTTTGTATTCAGTTCCAAGTTAGATGTTGATTAGAAAATTTATGCACAGAATTTTGTAAGTTGTTTCTATTTTTCCTTTTATTTTTTTGGTTTGAATTGCATATTAAAAGATGTCTTTATTTATTTATGATTTTTTGTTATAAATCGTAAAACGTAAAAGTGTTATTACAAAGCACATTATTGCATAAAGGGGATATGTGTTTTGGGTCTAGCCTTTTTTTCTTGCAAAATTATTTTTGAAATAACTTCCAATTTTTCCTTAAAAAAACTGAAGAAGAACAAAGCAGTTACGAAGTTACTTCATTCTTTTCCTATAAAATACTAAAAGTATTATTAATGGTGGTTAAATATTTTGGAAATAGAAATTAGAATAAATTGGAGGAACATTTACACGTACATAGTAGTTAAATAACCAAAGTGTATAAGGAGTTAAGAAGTTACTTCCAATTTATTCTAATTTTTATTTTTTAATTACTGTTGGTACTTAAGGGGTAGGAAAAAACAAGACTATTTCTTCTCTATATAGTTCTAAAAAGTAAAGGAAGATGCAATGAATAATACATTTGAATTTGTTAAATTTATGGTTAGAGATTAAAAAAATTAATTGAGATGCGTATAAAAAAGTTTTATAATTTCGACCAATGAAAATATATCATTCTATCATGTCATATTAGTAATTTAAAATTAGGGTTAAATATGTTTTTGTCCCTCTAAATATAGTGTTTTCAACTTTAGTCCCTCTAAACATTTCCTTCAAAGAATGGTCCTTCTAAAAATTTAATTTTAATTTTTGGTCCCTCCTACAATTTTGCGACGGTATTTACAATTTAGCGACGGTTTTAGCGACGGTTTTTTACTTAGCGACGGAATTAGAGACCATTTTAGCTACGGTTTTGCCATGAGGGACCAAAAGTTAAAATTAAAATTTTTAGGAGGACCATTCTTTGAAGGAAATATTTAGAGGGACTAAAGTTGAAAACCGCTATATTTAGAGGGACCAAAAACATATTTAACCCTTAAAATTATAGAATGATTTGGTTGAATACATGATCGTGATTAGTTGACAATGCAAAACTTTTTTACACTGTCAGTGCATCATTCATTTTCTATTAAAAAATGTATATGTGAGTGAACAAGGGATGAAATATGAAAATTGATATAGTCGCAGAGAATACACACTATTTGGATTAAAAAGAAAAATGAATTGAAAGAAAGTAAGAGAAAAGAAAGTTAACTGAATGAAAATGAGTAAAAAATGAATGGAAAGTGATATGATATTTTAGATGTTTGGTATACGATCATACCTGGATCAGACGGATCTTCAGTGGCCTGCAACACCTAGGCTTATGATGTGATGAAGAAGAATTGGGGAGGGGGTTTTACCTACAAGACACTTTGATGCCAAAGTAAGGTTCAGAACGAAAGTGAAAGTATGAAGTTAGAATGAATAGAATAATGTGTACCTGACCCTCTAGTGAAAAATGATATTTATAGCCCTCAGCGCTGGGCCAAGGTCCCCATTCTGGACCGGATGCCTAGGCTTAAAATGGAGATTGCCTGGATCTACGTGGGTAGTGGAGACCAGTTCGTGGTATCTATCCTGGATCAATTGCCTCATGATTCTCGGAGGGAAGACCCGTTCTTTTCAGGGGAAGGATGACTCCGTGATATTCGGAGAGACGTTGGACACGTACCTTTGGAGGGTGCGAGGAAGAGGCGTTCTCGACGGACATGTGGAGGAGACGTCCTCGACGAGCACGTGGAGGAGGTGTCTTCGACGGGCACGTGTAGGAGAAATTCCCCAACAGTCATATCATTTTAGGCCAGTGTAGTGGGCCTTCCTCGCAGGAGAGTTGAGATGGGCTCTGCTAGATGATAGATTTAGTGCAGGCCCAGTCCAGAACAGAAGCCCCAAGTCATGGCTCATAAGGAGAGGAGTTATAACTTTTAGGTCAGCTCGTGTGTCGCGGAGGGCGTTCTCATGCTCCTTGTAGCTGTGTCGTCGGGGTATGCCCGTGAGGGAGATAGAGCTTCTTTCGTGTTCGAGTGAGATTGCTCGATGGACGGGGAGTCGAAAGGTTCCTCGGGCGTTTGCCTCTTGGGCCACATGTCACAACATTTAATGTGTAATGATGGCCTAGCAGGTAGGGGTCATCATGACCTAGGTACATGGGCAGTTGTGAGTTCACATGCTAACACATCAAACGACGCGTCGTTTTGTATTCCATGCAGGGTCTATAAATAAGGGGTTTATGGCCTTTATTTTCAAAGTTTCATTCTTTTCTCACTCCCTTCGTCTTTTTTCTCTTCGCTACGCCCTGCAATCGTTGCGCGTTCCGCCGTATTTGCCATCGCAACCTTCGTACAAACCGTAATTAAGTTAGTGTTTTTCTTTCTCCCTGCGATTTAGCAAAGCTTTTTAGTATGAGTTTTATGTTCCAAGGAGGTCCTTCCCCGAGACATTCATGAATTTTAGGATGATCTCCGTGTTTTGGGAAGGTTCTTCCCTAGGAGATTCATAGATTCATGATGATCTTCATGTTCTAGGAAGGTTTTTCTTCGCTAAGTTAATAGACTCACGATCTTCACCATGATATTCATGCATTCCCCGCGAGATTCATGCGCTCCCTGCGAGATTCATGAGTTTTAGGATGATCTTCATGTTCTTGGAAGGTTCTTCCCTAGGAAGTTCATAGATTTATAATCTTTTCCGTGAGATTCACCTAGTAGATTAGGTCTTGCCTTTAGTCCCAAAGGGTTAGTCTTGAGTTCCTTTTAAATGTCGAGTAAGGGTTTTGGCCGGGGGTTGCATCCTCCACCCGTGATACGCCCTTTCACTTGATTTGTGGTGGAAGGATGGATTTGATTTGACCGTCGAATTCACAATTTTCCTCTGCTTTTCAGGTGAGATGGCCGACACTGTGGAGGACGTACAAATGGTCAATAGTGTAGAGGATATACAGATGGTCAACTCAGTTACTGACTCTTAACTATATTGGGTTACCGAGGAACCTCGAAGCATAGCCTCACGTTATACCGAGTCTTAAGATGATGCGTTCACGATAGTCGAGGAAGGGGAAGACGAGGAAGGTTTCGTGAGAAACTAGAAAGTTATCAAGCCGTTAGAGACTAGGAAGATCTGCTCATTTTACTTGAGGAATCGTTTTCCCATGTATGAATTTGTTTTCAAGGAACAGGGCTCCGGTTGCCCTTCAGTGATTTCCAGATTGGTGTTTTCGGGCATTTGACGTTTGCACCCTTTCAGCTGCATCCGAACGCGATTGCTTTTGTTTGGGAGTTTGAGATCGTGTGTCAATATCTTGGGCTCGATGCCACGATCCCTCTCTTCTTCCGCTGTTTCCAGCTCTAGCGACAGGCTGTGGATTGAAAACATAGTTGGATTCCCTGAAGCAGATGGGGAAGAGACTTTTTAAGATGTTTGTGGACTCTGTGTGCGACTTCAAAGATAGGTATTTCCTCGTCAGGCCTGTGTCACAGGAAGCCTTCGACTCAGCGTTGAAGGTGGCGATCATGGTCGAAGAGGACGACAATGTATATTATGACGAAAACGGGAACGAGGAGACAAAATTAGTCTCCAAGTTCCCCTTTCATTGGTGTGTTGGTCACTTTGACTACGAGCCGAATCATTACCTCACCAAGCTTGAGGATTTGAATGACGAGGACATAGAGTTCTATAACAAACTTTGCAAGTTTGTTGATGGCTTCTTCCCCGCCAAGTGGGTGACGAGGGAGGGGAATGATATCCTCGATGATGACGATGAGCCCATTTTGAGGCTCGACTCATCAATACCAAGGCACTGCTCGAGTGCAAAACTTACAGGGAGGCAGTAAGTTTTCTTTTTAGCTGCTCACCTTTATTTTCTCAATGTTTTGATCCATGTTTGTTATTTTCTGCAGACAATATGTCGGACTCCAGGTGAGAGTGTAATTCTTGGACTAGAGATTATTTGGCTGACTACAAAAAAGGTGAAGTTAATTTGAGATAAGATGAAGACTTCACAGAGTAGACAAAAGAGTTATCATGATAAGAGAAAGAATGATCTTGAGTTTCGAGCGGGAGACCATGTATTCTTGAGAGTCACTCCGGTGACCGGTGTAGGTCGTGCTTTGAAGTCGAGGAAGCTTACTCCTTGGTTTATCGACCCGTATCAGATTTCTGAGAAGGTGGGGACTGTTGCGTATAGGTTAGCCTTCCCACCTAATCTGTTAAATTTTCATGATGTGTTCCATGTGTTGCAACTCCGAAAGTATATTTCAGATCCGTCTCATGTGATTCCAATGAACGATGTGCAAGTGCGGGATAATCTTACTGTTGAGACTATGCCTGTGAGGATCGAGGATCGTGAAATGAAGAAGCTGAAGGACAAAAAGATTTCTCTGGTAAAAGTTGTTTGGGGATGAGCTGTTGGAGAGAATGCGACGTGGGAATTAGAGAGTAAGATGCGATAATCTTACCTAGAGTTGTTTGCATCAGGTAATTTTTAGGACGAAAATATTCTAAGTGGAGGAGAGTTGTAACACCCTAAATATTATATTTATTATTTAAATTGTGTTGTTGTGATTTATGTGATTTAATTAATGGTTTGATGGCATGTTGTGGGGTAGTGTTGGGTTAAATAAGATAATTAGAATTATTGAGATATTTGATAATTATAATTTGAATTATTTTAATAATTAAATAGGGATAATATTGGGTGTAGAGATGTTAAGGGCATTATGCTAATGTCTAGTGAAGTAAGTAAGGATAAGATGGGAATATCATATTAGGGGTGATGAATTGATGAAATGGGCAGTGGCCCTATTTTATTTTAAATGTTGATTTAATTTAATTGATGGATTGTAGCATTGTGTACATATACGTGTGAATGTAACAATGTGTTGTTATGATGATGTAACCACTTTGAATTCATTGTGACTAGGAGGTGTTTTGACATGATTATATGTGATATAAGTGAATGATTGCTAATACATGTGCATGCTTATTGGTGATGAAACAGTGAGTTGTAATGAGACGATGCGAAGCATCGGGTCGGTGATGTTATAAGTATGTCATATGTGTGCATTCATTCATACTCATTTTTGCGATGGATCCCGGTGATGTTGTGGATCAAATGGTGGGCATAATTCCCATTGTGCGGAATTTGTGCCAGTTGGATTGTATCTTGATGATGAAAAGATCAGTTGGGTGGGTTTAGCCCATGTATGGTACCACATGCATAGTGTCAGTTCATTCATGTGCATGATAATATAGTATGATCAAATGATTGTGTATTATACTTGGTGATGTGTTTGATTTTGGTGCTTGATCAGTTGTTATAAATCTGAATACATGTTGTGATTGGGTGAATGATAATGCTATGATGTTTTTTTACTTATGATTGTATAATACTTATTAATTTCGAATGAGACTCACCCTTACATGTTGACATTTTCAGATTAAGGAGTAGCGGCATCTTGAATTGGTGAGGATAGCCCATAGGCTAGTTCGTAGTTCGTAGTTCGTGTCGAGTCATGCTCTAATTTGTAACACTGGGGAACGATAGACTTAGAGTTACTTATGACACTCTATTTTGCTGTTTTGAGTTATGTATCGTTTGGTTTATGTTTTGGTGATGTCTTATGATACCGTTGAATGATATTCCGCTGTGTCGATTATGTGTTTTAATATTTTGTGGATCGTTCCTAATAAAGCATGACGAACGACTTATGGTTTTCATTATTTTCTAAATTGTGGCACCCTTTTTTTTATTTACTCTGATTATTATTATAATTGTCGTGGGGGTTTAGAAGGGTGTTACACTCGTAGTAGTAGTCCTCTTCTTCCTCAGAGGGCTTGACATAATCATGATTACTTTTTGCGTTAGTCTTGATGCTAGCATCGTCATCTTGATCATTGTCATGGTCTTCAGGAATCTGGACTTCTTTTGCTTTTCTAGCAGGGCCTCTGAATCTTCTTCCCATGTTAAGGACACTCACAGATCTTCTGGGCTTTTTCTCCTTCTTAGTCAGGAGTGCTTTCAGCTCATCTTGCCTCTTGGACAAGTTCAGGATCAGATCTTGAAACTGGGCATTCTGGGCTTGAAGGTCTTTGACTGATTGTTTGAGATCCATTTATGCTGAAATAAACAGCGAGGAGGTGAGAAACCTATGGTAGAAACCTGTTATGTGATGTTATGAATGCAAATGCAATGTCTTCAAGGATCTTTAGGGAATTTAGTTCGCAACATTAGAAAATGAGTTGGTTGCCTCTTTGATTGAAGATCCTACATTTTAGATATCCTTCTATGAGAATCAAGCTCACCATATCCAGTGGATCATAGCCTCTGATTCAGGATACTTGTTTCTGAGTTTGAAAGCATATGGCTAGAGGAAAATAAATCCTCTTGCCCCTTGATAGGTATGGTGCCTCTAAACTGGAAGACATATGGCTAGAGGAAAATAAATCCTCTTGCCCCTTGATAGGAATTTGGTCCTTGATAAGAGCACATGAAATTATGCGCCTTAAATCCCTAAGATCCTTGAAAGGGTTAGTTAACATGCTATGTTATGATGTCATGATGTTATGCGAATGTAATGCGTCAGGCAAAACATAAGGTAACAAGGACGAATAAGTCCTACAAACAAGTCCTGCAAGGAAATCAAAGGGTTAGTAGCACACACAAGCAAGTCACAAAAGTGTCTTTAGGTTTAAAGGCTTGCATGTAGTCCATAGGTGAGTACCCTCTGTCGCACGCTCGCGAAAAAATGAACAGAGTCGCCACCAATATATTTATCCCATAAGGGAAAGGAATATCAGAAAACCTAACAAAGGAAGGAACAGGGTCTTGCGACCAGAGAATCAAGGTACGGGAGTCGGTTACGCGAGGGGAAGGTATTAGCACCCCTCGCGCCCATCGTACTCGATGGTATCCACCTATGTTTGTTTCTATCTAAAGGGCGTATAACTATGTCTATGTCTAAATGCGAAATGAATGCAGAATGTAGGGAAAATAAAGAATTGTACTCGCACGGGCCCTACCCCGCTGCCTACGTATCCTTTTCAGGAATCAGAGTTACCGTAGCTCGGCTAAAGATTTTCTGTTTGTTTTTGTGTTTTTTAATTGGGCGGAGTCAACGTTCACGTTCTTGCATAAGGGAAGACCTACGATGCGTACGAACGGAAATGACATTGCCCTTAGGTGCCAACGAGGCAAAAGGAAAAGAAATTATTGGTTTGTGTCTTTTAGCGTAGATGAGTGATGAACAGTTCCCAATACCGGGCCACTCACCACTTTCTCTACTTTGCTTTAGTCTGAACCATTGTTAGATGTTTTAAAGTGTTTTTGGTTGTGTGTTTTTTAAGGGAATTTACTTCACGATTCGAATCACATAAAATGTATAATGATCGAGAAGCAGATTAGGGAATGAATCCCACTCACTTCCATCCCATTATGTAATGTTTGAGAAACAGATTAGAGAATGAATCTCACTCATTTCTCTCCCATTAATTAATGTTTGAGAAACAGATTAGGGAATGAATCCCACTCGTTTCTCTCCCATTAAGTAGTGACTGAGAAACAGATTAGGGAATGAATCCCACTCGTTTCTATGCCACTAAGCGATTGAGAAACAGGTTAGGGAATGAATCCCGCTCATTTCTCTATCACTTTCTTAATGCGATTCGCATCTTCCTTTTATTAATGTTTTGAAAGTTGAAAAGAAAAAGAATGCAATGGGAGACTATCCTATAATACTAGCCTAATAGTTGTTCTAATTCTTATTTATGTACAAAAGGAATCTAAAATGGTACTAACGAAATAGGCCTAAAATAAGGCCAAAGTCAAGCGACAAAGTCACACAAAAATTATATAGAAATCAACATGTAAAATGATACAAAAGCAATTCAAACGTTAGTGCAAAATTAAACTAAGAAATACTATTACTTTTATGGGTTTTTATGAAAGAACTCAAATGTCAAAATTAACCTAAAAGATCTACTATTTTTATGAGCTTTTTTAATGAAGGAAATCAATCAAAGGTCAAAATTAAACTAGCCTAAAACCTAATTAAGAAGCTAATATATTTTTTATTGCATTTTTTTATACGTCCACTATTACCTAAAAATCTAACAAAATTTTAATAGTTTTTTATCTTTTATCAAAAACTAACAAAGAAAATTGATTTTTATATGTCGTTTTTACTCCCTAAAATCTAACAAAAGTAAGTGATTTTTATCATGTTTTTATTATCTAAAAAAACTAAAGTCTATTAATTAAATGTGAGTTAGAGGGTGTGAAATCAAAAATGGTGTATGGCCTAGGTAAATTGTTCAGGGCCCAGGGAATTGGCCCATCAGAGTTTTGTTGTAAATCAAAAAAAGCACAAGGGTTTTGTGGGCTCCCAGGGGGTGTGAAGTAGTGATTCGTGCTAAGCCCAATGTAATTGCCTTTATCCAATTTTACTAGTTAATTCCAGTCAGTTTTTATTCAAATTTCGGATTTTTGTTTTGAATTAAAATGAATTAAATAAAAACTAAAATAATAAAAATGAAAAGGGGATTAGGGTTAGAAAGTGACCTTTCAACTTATTCAACTCAACGTTGCTCTCTCATTCTCCTTCACCGAGAAACGAAGGAGTTAATCCCCTCCGAGCAGTCACCGCCAGTGAACTCTTCCGACTCGCCACCGTATGCATGTTCCATTTCCGCCTCACGCTCTCCTTCGCTCTCAGACTTCTTCGCGTTTCTCCGTCTTCGCGCAACGTCTTTCCGATTGGTCCCTCTCTCTCGCTCGATTCTAATTTATTCTCCTACGGCTCAATCTCTCTGCTTCTCGCATCTCCGTTTTGATGATGGTGGAGCGTCGTTGTAGTTGTTGTTTCTGTGCACAAGTTCTTGACGATGATGAGACGATGAACACGGTTCAGAGGGAGAGCGTTTTCTGAGATTGAAGAATTGAAGGATGATGATGTTGATAGAAGAAGTTGAATTCGGTTCTGGTTGATGAAGATATACCGAAGCGATACGAAGATGTGGTTGTTGCGTTGTTGAATGGAGATGATTGAAGTTAAGCCTCTAGCAATTTTCTGCCGTGCGAAGATCGAGAGAGTATGACGTGAAGAGATCGAAATTCCTGTTACAGGTTTGTTACGATTGAATTCTTCTGTTAAGATTCTTCTGCTACGATTCTTCTGTTGAGTGATTGTTTGGAGTGATGTAGGTTGAAGTTGTTGGATGAAGAGTTTGAAGGTTGTTCTTGCGGTTATGAAGCTGCGTATGGGGATTGAACAGATGATGATTGCTGCGATTTTGAGAAGGTAATGAAGATGAAGAAATTGAGGTGAGGGATGAGGGTGATGAAGATGGATTCAAGAAGAAGATGAAAATGGAGATGAATGAGAGTGGTAGAGGAGATGGAAACAGAGTGAAGAATGGTTGAATTGAAGAGTGAAGATGATGATGAATGAATGAAGGTTGAGAAGAAGATGAAGAATGTTGAAGAGTGAAGCAGAGAAGTGGTGGAGGATTGGTGAAAATGGTGGAGAGGCTGAGAAATGAAGAATGGTTCTGTTATATAGATAGGAGGTTCAGCTCAGGTTAGTTATTTTTGTTTTGAGTTTGTTGAATGTTAATTATAGAAGTTTGGAAAGTTTGTTAGGTTGTTAGAACTGTTAGGAACAAAATACTAGTAGTTAGTTAGATGGTTAATTCTGTTAGGGAAGTTAGGACAATTGTGGATTTCTATTATGGTAGTTATGGCAGTTACAAAAACAGTTAGAGGTTGGAAAAAGTTTGTTAGGTTTGTTAGGAAATCAGAATTCTGTTGAAGGTTATAACTGAATCGGTTAGGTGGTTGAATAGTTAGAAGTTTAGTTATAGGGCTATGGCTAATAATTGGTTAATGAAAACAGTTAGTTATATGGTTTGAAATTGGTTAGGAATACAACTGTTAGTTTCTAAAAGTTAGTAATGAGGTGGTATGAAAACTGTTAGTTTGGGGTGATTTATGCAGGGGCTGATATGTGGATGTAGGATAAGGTTGGTTAATTGTGAGACTGTTTGGAAATGATTTTCTGATGCAACACCAGTCGTATTTTGTTGATGCAGTGACTGTTAGTATTTTCTTGAATTTCTCGTTAACTGCAAAACTGAATTATTAATTAAGAACATGTATGATAAGCTGCCCTGGTTTGATGGTTGGACACTGATGTTGTTTGGTTTACTTTTGACTCCTGATCGGCAGCAGTATTCTGGAGAAGAGCACCAAGCGGAGCAGCGGCGTCTTCAAGAGATTTTGAGTTTAGCAACAAAGCCGATTCTGCGTTCGAACCCAGTGAGGCACATCTTCTGCTCGACAGAGTTTTTTTCTTTTGACGTGGATGATGATCTTGCTCCTGTACCCGTGAATTTAGATGGTATGCCCTCGAGCCTCTATGTATCTTTCCTCATTACAGTATGTATGTGTGTGCATTGAACTAGTTCAGAAATTGAAGTATCCTTGTGACTGATTTGCGTTGAATGTGAGTTTGAGACACTTGTTTGACTTTGTATTTATTCTTGGATTGAGCTTGTATTGGAGTGGTATCTGGACTGTGGTAATGAATGATTGGACCTGAAATTAATGTAATGAACTGTATCTGTTTGGGTTTTGAGTTAGGTGTGGCTGAACTGAGGTTGTATGGTGGTTATAGGGTGTTATGATGTATTTAGAGACTCTGTTAGTATGTTAATATATGCTGCTGTGTTTTCTTTGGATGTATTATGTGTGGTATGGTTCTGAATGGTAGAAAAGCTTAATGATTCGAAACAGATGGATTGTTATGGTTTTGAATTGGCAGTATATATGCAGAATTGGAGTTTAGTTCTTTTTGGTTTATGGCTTTTTATGAAATGCTGTATGTATGTATGAATGTGTGACCTGAAATTTGTTGCTTTTTTTTTTACAGATTCTTAACAAGGGAGTATGAGGAAAGTGGCTGCTGAATTATGCATGTGAAAAACTGATTATTCTCATCGAAGTTCCTTGACAACTTGGTGGAGATTTTAGGATGAGTTTATGATTTTGTGTTGTAATTTTGTAATGGAGTTTGAATGATAGATGATGTAATTGTATATGGATTTTGTGATGGGGATTGGGCTTTGATGTAATATTTATAATGAATATATATTTTTTTGTATTGGATGGAGACATGGGCTTTTGAATGGAAATATGAATTTGTGTAATTGAACTTTTGTAACTCGACTTTTGTGTAATGGACATTGGATAGAAATTTGGAAGGGTTTTGGAAAATGGATTGGACTTTTCAATTTATTTATGATGGACACTTGAAAGAGAATATGGATCTTTGGATGAATGTTTGGAAAATGATGGACATTGTATTGTAGAGTTTTTTGAAAGGAAATTGTTTGAATGGTTCATGAATGAATGTTGAAACTTAGAGTGTTCTTGATTTTTTTTGTAATGAGATGTCTCTGAATGATGAATGAAATTCAAGCCATGTTTGCACATTATGCCTTGAACGGTGTATGTCCTTTGTACTATGATTACCCTTGAACAAATTACCAACAATGGGGTCATTTGGACCAATCTCTTGAATCCATCTACCAACCAATGAAGCCATAATTTTAATCCGTCAGTCCATGTTGACAAACAACAAACAATTTTGAGGACGATCCTGCTTTAAACCAGTTTACTCTTCTAACCATGGTCACGCTCTTAGCAATTCCACCCCAAAGTATGAAAGGCATTAGTCCACTACCTTTATTTATGAATAATAACAAGACCATGTGATAAGTAGAACCCGATCCTAAATAGATGCATCATGTCTCGACCATACAATGGACACAAGCATATGACTAGTTAGCCACATATAAGTCCTTATATCTTCATTCATCTATGAACCTTTGTGAAGACAACATACGGCCCTATCTTGAAGAAAAACCTTAGCCTGTTCCGTGACCCTTGATCCCTTGTCAGACTATTGATTAATGAATGTATGAGTTATGTTAATGACCTAATGAAGGTATGCAGATGAAATGCGAAGCTAAAGCCAGTTAAAAATGAAGGGGTAGGACAAATTTGGGGTATGACAGCTGCCCCTATTTAATCGTCTTAAACCTGAAAGTGAGAATGGCGCTAGGCTTTTGAACATTCAAGGTAGAAGAAGATTAAATACCAAGTACCAGAAATTTGTCCTAAAGAGAAGATGGTGTAAATGATATCCTTATTTTTTGTTTTTGTTTTGATATCTGCTGGGGAAAGAGGAATTTTTTTTTTGTGGAACAGTTTATGGTAAGCAATGGTTGTTGAAAGAGTATTGTGGTGTACTTTTCGTTATTATCGTCTCCACAGGGATTATTGCGATATCACCGCCGTTCTATAGCCTATTTTGTCTTGAGTTAATGTTACTTTAGTTTTAGGTTTGCAAAAGATCATTCAATTCTTTTAGTAGCAAAGAGTAAATTAATGAAAGTTCTAAGTTAAAGAAAATGTATCAAGATTCGATTTCATCGACCTAAATTTGTATGTTTCCTTATAAATAGATGCTTATGAACTTGCTAACGATCAATATAATTACGTATCGACACCTATATCGTCCGTGTCCGCAACGATATAGTTAGATTTACCGCATTGTTTAACCGACGATTTCTCCACCGTTTAAACAATACAAATAACGTTTTAAGAACCGATACTTAGTAAACATCAAACTCTAAATCCATGTCTGCAACTTATAGTTTGAAAGATGATTAGTTAAGTCTAGATACAAACATTGATGTCTCAAACATTTATACCAAAGGAAAAGCTTTAATAAACAAACTAAACCATCTATATTGATCATCACTTGTTCATACACATATATTCACAAGAAAAACATACAAAAGGCTAGGAAGATTACATCTTATCTTGATACAAAAGTGGTTTAGCTATCCATGAGAATGGTAGCTTGCACAAGAAGGTAAGGATGAAGATCAACAAGCATCAAATGGCGATTAATCGACGATCAAGGCTTCCAATCTTCAACTCTATATTTGCTACAGTGTATATTGCTCTTGTTTCTCTCTAAAATATCTCCAACACACCCCCAAAAGTGATCTGGCCCATAAACAAATAAACAAAGTTTCGCAGACCGCGCTTAGCGCGGTGCAGCCCGCTAAGCGCGCTATCAATAATTGCTTAAACCGCCCAACCGCGCTAAGCGGGCTCCAGACCTCGCTTAGCGCGGAACTCTCTGCCAGAACTTCCTTCTTTTCTTCAAAAGCGCGCTTAGCGGGCTCAACCTCGCTTAGCGCGCTACCTCTTTTCAGCAATCCTTGGCTTTGGTCTAGGAACATCTTCAAAGTGCTTTTTCCATGGTCCCAGCTTCCAATTATCTATAAAAACTACAAAATCCAACATAGATTGCAAAGATAAGAACTATTCAACAATAATATAAATATAAGAATAAATATATACCAAATGACAATAAAATACTACTATTAACCACAAAAAGACTTGAGAGTTACCAAAAATTACCTAAGATATTTACACAAATTGGTAACTAACAATGGTTCGATGGTGATAGCTTGTAACGTAGCCAAGGTGCCAATACAAGGTTCTCAATGGAAATGATTGTTGTATGAAACTGTGATTTGAAAATATGGGTTTGATGGAAAGGTAGGACCTACGCTCCACAAGAATGAAAAATATGAGGATAAGGTCAACGGACCTACGATCCACAAGAATGCAAAGGATGAGGATAAGGTCAACGGACCTACGATCCACAAGAATGAAAAGATGAGGATAAGGTCAACGGACCTACGATCCACAAGAATGAAAAGATGAGGATAAGGTCAACGGACCTACGATCCACAAGAATGAAAAGATGAGGATAAGGTCAACGGACCTACGATCCACAAGAATGAAAAGACGAGGATAAGGTCAACGGACCTACGATCCACAAGAATGAAAAGAGGAGGATAAGGTCAACGGACCTACGATCCACAAGAATGAAAAGATGAGGATAAGGTCAACGGACCTACGATCCACAAGAATGAAAAGATGAGGATAAGGTCAACGGACCTACGATCCACAAGAATGCAAAGGATGAGGATAAGGTCAACGGACCTACGATCCACAAGAATGCAAAGACGAGGATAAGGTCAACGGACCTACGATCCACAAGAATGAAAAGAGGAGGATAAGGTCAACGGACCTACGATCCACAAGAATGAAAAGATGAGGATAAGGTCAACAGACCTACGATCCACAAGAATGAAAAGATGAGGATAAGGTCAACGGACCTACGATCCACAAGAATGCAAAGGATGAGGATAAGGTCAACGGACCTACGATCCACAAGAATGAAAAGATGAGGATAAGGTCAACAGACCTACGATCCACAAGAATGAAAAGATGAGGATAAGGTCAACGGACCTACGATCCACAAGAATGAAAAGATGAGGATAAGGTCAACGGACCTACGATCCACAAGAATGAAAAGATGAGGATAAGGTCAACGGACCTACGATCCACAAGAATGAAAAGATGAGGATAAGGTCAACGGACCTACGATCCACAAGAATGAAAAGATGAGGATAAGGTCAACGGACCTACGATCCACAAGAATGAAAAGACGAGGATAAGGTCAACGGACCTACGATCCACAAGAATGCAAAGACGAGGATAAGGTCAACGGACCTACGATCCACAAGAATGAAAAGATGAGGATAAGGTCAACGGACCTACGATCCACAAGAATGAAAAGATGAGGATAAGGTCAACGGACCTACGATCCACAAGAATGAAAAGATGAGGATAAGGTCAACGGACCTACGATCCACAAGAATGAAAAGATGAGGATAAGGTCAACGGACCTACGATCCACAAGAATGAAAAGACGAGGATAAGGTCAACGGACCTACGATCCACAAGAATGAAAAAGACGAGGATAAACAATGAGGCCGGAGCAAGAGAAGATTATTAACACTTAGGCTGGGGATTGAGAAAACCATGTATCGGCACCGTGGGTGGAGGAGATTTGTAATGTGGTAGCAGATATCAATTGGAGTTTGTAAGGACCACTTTTTATGTGGGGAAGTATCATTGTCTTGATTGAGGGATGATTTACATTATCTGGCTTATGCTTTGTATGCATGTTTGACTTTTTCTATGGCGTAATGTTCCGCTTTTGACGGATATGCTACGCTTTTGAGGATGCAATGTTATATGCAGTGAACGCTATATGCAGAGTGACAAATAAAGGCATTAGTGAGGTAAACACCAAGGAGAATCCCCTTAGTGTTAAGGACCATGTGGAGGTGCCAATAGATTTTGGACTTTGTGTTTGTAAGATGCACCTTTCTTTGACTTGAAGAATGATTTCTGACTTCTCACCGTGTGCCACTGCTTGGAGGATTTTCAGTTTGAGGAGATTCCCTCGATTCACCATGTTAGGGATGAGAAATCCAACTGATGAGCCTTGGTTATGGAAGTAGGATAACTCCTAGGAGAGATAAACTCCTATGCTTGAGGGATGGAACAAACTCTCGGGAGAAATAAACTCCATGCTTGGGGAGAGACCAAGGTTCCAGGAGAAATAAACTCCTATGATTAGGGAGAGGACAATAAAACTCAGAAGATCGTGCCCCAAGTTTCATGACCCATGAAGGAAATTGCCCCAGTGGATCCTTGGAGAGATTTGTCAAATCTCGACGTAACTGCCCCAGATTGGTTGAATTTGAGAGATTCCTCGACTTAATTGCCCCAGACTGATCAAAGCTTGAAGAGATTTATCGACATGATTGCCCCATATATACTGAATTTGAGAGGTCCAACCTCGATTCAATTGCCCCTGATTAGGTACATCTTACTTAGAATCCTCAAGCTTTCTTTGTTTTGAAGTCAAAAAAACATGGGAACAACTTTACCATGCTCAACGGAGTCTTCAAACTCTTCCCCTCAAGGTAATCGAAGAAGGCATTAACTGTTCATGCCCAACGGAGTTTTTAGAGGATCTTCCCCTTGATGGTCAACATTTGAAATGATTGGCTTTTACTCCTCGGAGTTCTCAAGTCTCTTGTACTTTGACATGATCAAGTTACTTACTGATTCTCATCATGGTAATTTCCTTGATGTTAAGCACATTTTTTGTATGCAAAAGAATGTTAATTCTAAGAATGATAATTCTAATGCAAAGCCTATGTTAGTCTTGAAGTTGTAAAACCTTTTTTATGAAATGAGGTTGCGACCTCTTGTGACCGAATCACTAGTTGACACAACCTCGATTTTTGCATATGGAGGATAAAGCAAACGTACGATACCAACATGGATATGAGTCTCGCTTCATTGGGAGTCAGTTAAACGCTATCTCATCGGGGTGCGCTTTCAAAATAAACCCTACTTCAATTAGGACTTTTAAGGGTTGTAATTTGGCCGGGTTCACGGTTTTTAGAAAACAAAGGATTTTTAGGCTCAAAATTATTTGTACCCACCCCCTTCGTGATGTTCTCCATTCCTATGTTCAGTTAACTCGACACGAGTGTTCATCCCTCATAAGGAATTTGAAATGGTTGAGGAGTCAATGAGGTTCTTTGGACATGGCGGTCGCTCACCTTTTATTCTTCATGATTCATTATCACACGACTTTGTTCTTGCTTGGCAATTTCATCATCTTTTTTCTTTTGCCATTTTCTTTTCATCTTTTATTTTCATTATTTTTTCGCCATTTTTTTTCTTCTTTTTTTTTTTGAACAAGTCGTGTGACCTCGCATAGTCTTTGATTTGTTGGAGGTGATTGTGATCGCCTCACTCCTTTGATTTGATGAAGGATTACCATTGTGGCATCGTCATTTCTTGATCTCTTGATGAAATAAGGATAATCATTGCAGTTTTGACATTCCTCAACCTTTTGAAGGATAACCATTGTTGTATCCTTGGATGCATACCCTTTTGGTGAGTTTTGAACACTCGATCAAGTTAAATGGACACTACCCTGCCCCAAGGTTAAAATAAGGGTCTTTATGATTAGAAAAGAAACTCCTACTTCAAGGCTCAAAGGGGTTATCGAGGGTCTATCTCCCTTATATCTCCGGTGTTTGGGGATTTGAAACAATGCCTGTACATCCTCAGTAGGGTTTTTTATTCGAAAACACATGATTAGAGATTTTTCATTTTTATCTTTCATCATTCTCCCTCAGCTTTTTGCATAAGCAAGCAATTAGTAAAGTTGGTATCGTAATGCCAAAAACATTTTATGAGTGATAACGAATGGATTACTTCAAGACAAACATAAACAATGTATTATGATTTTCATTCAAAAATTAACAAGTTTTTACATGCTAGCAATGCTTAAACAAACAATGAAATGTTACAAATGAGAATGCAATAAAGAAACTAAATGAATGCCATTGTTGAGGAGACTTGACTCCGTCTGGACTTATTGATCTTGAATACTTTTTGCAGTTCCTTCCAAACACTTCAGATTACTCCAAAAGAGAACTCTAACGAAGTCACCCATGAGTCGTAAACTTTTGCCTTGCTTTAGGGATTCGAGCAATGCGAGTGATGCAATGCTCAAGATAAGAGTGCGTCTTGCTTATCCCTCGTGCGGGAGCCCCAAGCATAGTTGCTAGATTAGTAATTGCCATCCTAAATGGAAGTACCTTGCATGGTCATCAAATTGAGGAGATCTACTTGTGGTGAAGAAGACCCAATACTCGAATCTTAACCAATTGAAATTCTGACAAACGAGGAAGCAACTGGGCACAAGGCAATAGGATCACATCAATTTGTTTCTCACATTATTTTTCTCTCTGTTAATAAGCAAGGGCCACTGAGAAGGAAATCATGAGAAAAGGCAACTGAGATATGAAGTAGAACCTTGAGGATGAGAAGCATTATGAAGAACACTCTTGATTACCACACGGAAGAAGATTCTGACGAAGTCGCATAGGAATTTGTAATGCTTTTAGGGATTCGAGCAATGCAAATGGCGCAATGCTCAAGATAAGAGTACGTCTTGCTTATCCCTCGTGCGGGAGCCCCAAGCAACTTCCACCTATGTACAAGAGATGATTATCAATTTAGCTTCAATATCCATCATTAGGAGTGAGAGTGAATGATCCTTGCATTTCTTGATATCAGGCATTAGGCACAAACCAACAACATATGAATCAGTAGAGTCACGACTTTTATGGATTCCAAACTTTCTTCCAAGAGGTGGAACCTTTTGTCAATTATGTGAATGCTCCTTACCAAGAATAGGAATCTCAACATTATTTCCAACATTTTGATTCATAAGACCTTCTCATGGGTGAGATTAACATTTGCATTTGGCCTTTGAGGAACTTGTCTCAACTCTTCTTGTCAGAGAGAAAAGGCTTGAATAACCTCCACACACTAATTCATGTTAGCTCCCATTTTTGTTCTTATCTCAGTAAAAAGCCCACAGAGTTGTTCCAATGTTAACTTTTGAGCACATAGCGGTAAGAAGCCAATTGTCTTGTTGATGTCAAAGTCTGAGTAGAAAAGGCCCCCACAAGCTTCTGATAGAACCATGAAATGCATAATAGTATGAATGCATGTTTCATTTATGAGAGATCCTAAAGTCTTTTCACAATCTTTCATTTTTTCTTTTTTGGAATCAAAGCTTCTCTTTTTTTGTATAGAATATCTTTTCTTTTCTTTTTCGCTTTTCTATTTCCTTTTCTTTTACATATCTTTTCTTTTCTTTCCTTTTCTCTTTTTTTTTGGAAATAGACTTTAGGATCTTTCATAAATGGAGTGGACAAAGCAATGATGTTATGCAATGCAAAAGCATGGGATCCACGGTCCATATAATCTTAGTAACCACCGTACAATCCTCTGAATAACTGATACAGGTCAAATGTCACAGGATCAAAGGTCCGACACCTTTTTGAATAACAGGAAAACCAATAGTCACCAACAGAACAGAATAGTCACCAATGGTACCTGTCATGTATATCCCACCCCACTCACAGGTGAATCTAGGTCAAGGTAGGTCAATGGCTTCCAGCGTTATCAGTTCTCCTGAAACACCATCATTGTCGCAAATACATGCCAACAACGGTATCTCATTTGAACCTCGGCTGGTCGTGGGTCTCATGATCGCAATCAACAGAACCTGACATTCTGTTGGCGTCATGACTATCCACTCTATCCTAGGTATCCTATGTGTCAACTCTGGCCTGGGTATTGGGCCTTTTACCTCATAGAACAACCCACCCAACCTGCAAACAGAGAAAATATGTGGCCCCCACGGGGACCCATAATATAGTCCAGAATGCGAGAAAGTAAATATGATATGCAAGCAGGAAATGAACATGATATGCAAGCATATATATACAAAATGCAAATATACAAACAGATAAAGAAACACCCAATAAAACGAAACAAACAAAGGCTAGGATCGACTTGCTTAGGTAATCCCCAGCAGAGTCGCCAGCTGTCGCACGCTCGCGAAAAAATGAACAGAGTCGCCACCAATATATTTATCCCATAAGGGAAAGGAATATCAGAAAACCTAACAAAGGAAGGAACAGGGTCTTGCGACCAGAGAATCAAGGTACGGGAGTCGGTTACGCGAGGGGAAGGTATTAGCACCCCTCGCGCCCATCGTACTCGATGGTATCCACCTATGTTTGTTTCTATCTAAAGGGCGTATAACTATGTCTATGTCTAAATGCGAAATGAATGCAGAATGTAGGGAAAATAAAGAATTGTACTCGCACGGGCCCTACCCCGCTGCCTACGTATCCTTTTCAGGAATCAGAGTTACCGTAGCTCGGCTAAAGATTTTCTGTTTGTTTTTGTGTTTTTTAATTGGGCGGAGTCAACGTTCACGTTCTTGCATAAGGGAAGACCTACGATGCGTACGAACGGAAATGACATTGCCCTTAGGTGCCAACGAGGCAAAAGGAAAAGAAATTATTGGTTTGTGTCTTTTAGCGTAGATGAGTGATGAACAGTTCCCAATACCGGGCCACTCACCACTTTCTCTACTTTGCTTTAGTCTGAACCATTGTTAGATGTTTTAAAGTGTTTTTGGTTGTGTGTTTTTTAAGGGAATTTACTTCACGATTCGAATCACATAAAATGTATAATGATCGAGAAGCAGATTAGGGAATGAATCCCACTCACTTCCATCCCATTATGTAATGTTTGAGAAACAGATTAGAGAACGAATCTCACTCATTTCTCTCCCATTAATTAATGTTTGAGAAACAGATTAGGGAATGAATCCCACTCGTTTCTCTCCCATTAAGTAGTGACTGAGAAACAGATTAGGGAATGAATCCCACTCGTTTCTATGCCACTAAGCGATTGAGAAACAGGTTAGGGAATGAATCCCGCTCATTTCTCTATCACTTTCTTAATGCGATTCGCATCTTCCTTTTATTAATGTTTTGAAAGTTGAAAAGAAAAAGAATGCAATGGGAGACTATCCTATAATACTAGCCTAATAGTTGTTCTAATTCTTATTTATGTACAAAAGGAATCTAAAATGGTACTAACGAAATAGGCCTAAAATAAGGCCAAAGTCAAGCGACAAAGTCACACAAAAATTATATAGAAATCAACATGTAAAATGATACAAAAGCAATTCAAACGTTAGTGCAAAATTAAACTAAGAAATACTATTACTTTTATGGGTTTTTATGAAAGAACTCAAATTTCAAAATTAACCTAAAAGATCTACTATTTTTATGAGCTTTTTTAATGAAGGAAATCAATCAAAGGTCAAAATTAAACTAGCCTAAAACCTAATTAAGAAGCTAATATATTTTTTATTGCATTTTTTTATACGTCCACTATTACCTAAAAATCTAACAAAATTTTAATAGTTTTTTATCTTTTATCAAAAACTAACAAAGAAAATTGATTTTTATATGTCGTTTTTACTCCCTAAAATCTAACAAAAGTAAGTGATTTTTATCATGTTTTTATTATCTAAAAAAACTAAAGTCTATTAATTAAATGTGAGTTAGAGGGTGTGAAATCAAAAATGGTGTATGGCCTAGGTAAATTGTTCAGGGCCCAGGGAATTGGCCCATCAGAGTTTTGTTGTAAATCAAAAAAAGCACAAGGGTTTTGTGGGCTCCCAGGGGGTGTGAAGTAGTGATTCGTGCTAAGCCCAATGTAATTGCCTTTATCCAATTTTACTAGTTAATTCCAGTCAGTTTTTATTCAAATTTCGGATTTTTGTTTTGAATTAAAATGAATTAAATAAAAACTAAAATAATAAAAATGAAAAGGGGATTAGGGTTAGAAAGTGACCTTTCAACTTATTCAACTCAACGTTGCTCTCTCATTCTCCTTCACCGAGAAACGAAGGAGTTAATCCCCTCCGAGCAGTCACCGCCAGTGAACTCTTCCGACTCGCCACCGTATGCATGTTCCATTTCCGCCTCACGCTCTCCTTCGCTCTCAGACTTCTTCGCGTTTCTCCGTCTTCGCGCAACGTCTTTCCGATTGGTCCCTCTCTCTCGCTCGATTCTAATTTATTCTCCTACGGCTCAATCTCTCTGCTTCTCGCATCTCCGTTTTGATGATGGTGGAGCGTCGTTGTAGTTGTTGTTTCTGTGCACAAGTTCTTGACGATGATGAGACGATGAACACGGTTCAGAGGGAGAGCGTTTTCTGAGATTGAAGAATTGAAGGATGATGATGTTGATAGAAGAAGTTGAATTCGGTTCTGGTTGATGAAGATATACCGAAGCGATACGAATATGTGGTTGTTGCGTTGTTGAATGGAGATGATTGAAGTTAAGCCTCTAGCAATTTTCTGCCGTGCGAAGATCGAGAGAGTATGACGTGAAGAGATCGAAATTCCTGTTACAGGTTTGTTACGATTGAATTCTTCTGTTAAGATTCTTCTGCTACGATTCTTCTGTTGAGTGATTGTTTGGAGTGATGTAGGTTGAAGTTGTTGGATGAAGAGTTTGAAGGTTGTTCTTGCGGTTATGAAGCTGCGTATGGGGATTGAACAGATGATGATTGCTGCGATTTTGAGAAGGTAATAAAGATGAAGAAATTGAGGTGAGGGATGAGGGTGATGAAGATGGATTCAAGAAGAAGATGAAAATGGAGATGAATGAGAGTGGTAGAGGAGATGGAAACAGAGTGAAGAATGGTTGAATTGAAGAGTGAAGATGATGATGAATGAATGAAGGTTGAGAAGAAGATGAAGAATGTTGAAGAGTGAAGCAGAGAAGTGGTGGAGGATTGGTGAAAATGGTGGAGAGGCTGAGAAATGAAGAATGGTTCTGTTATATAGATAGGAGGTTCAGCTCAGGTTAGTTATTTTTGTTTTGAGTTTGTTGAATGTTAGTTATAGAAGTTTGGAAAGTTTGTTAGGTTGTTAGAACTGTTAGGAACAAAATACTAGTAGTTAGTTAGATGGTTAATTCTGTTAGGGAAGTTAGGACAGTTGTGGATTTCTATTATGGTAGTTATGGCAGTTACAAAACAGTTAGAGGTTGGAAAAAGTTTGTTAGGTTTGTTAGGAAATCAGAATTCTGTTGAAGGTTATAACTGAATCGGTTAGGTGGTTGAATAGTTAGAAGTTTAGTTATAGGGCTATGGCTAATAATTGGTTAATGAAAACAGTTAGTTATATGGTTTGAAATTGGTTAGGAATACAACTGTTAGTTTCTAAAAGTTAGTAATGAGGTGGTATGAAAACTGTTAGTTTGGGGTGATTTATGCAGGGGCTGATATGTGGATGTAGGATAAGGTTGGTTAATTGTGAGACTGTTTGGAAATGATTTTCTGATGCAACACCAGTCGTATTTTGTTGATGCAGTGACTGTTAGTATTTTCTTGAATTTCTCGTTAACTGCAAAACTGAATTATTAGTTAAGAACATGTATGATAAGCTGCCCTGGTTTGATGGTCGGACACTGATGTTGTTTGGTTTACTTTTGACTCCTGATCGGCAGCAGTATTCTGGAGAAGAGCACCAAGCGGAGCAGCGGCGTCTTCAAGAGATTTTGAGTTTAGCAACAAAGCCGATTCTGCGTTCGAACCCAGTGAGGCACATCTTCTGCTCGACAGAGTTTTTTTCTTTTGACGTGGATGATGATCTTGCTCCTGTACCCGTGAATTTAGATGGTATGCCCTCGAGCCTCTATGTATCTTTCCTCATTACAGTATGTATGTGTGTGCATTGAACTAGTTCAGAAATTGAAGTATCCTTGTGACTGATTTGCGTTGAATGTGAGTTTGAGACACTTGTTTGACTTTGTATTTATTCTTGGATTGAGCTTGTATTGGAGTGGTATCTGGACTGTGGTAATGAATGATTGGACCTGAAATTAATGTAATGAACTGTATCTGTTTGGGTTTTGAGTTAGGTGTGGCTGAACTGAGGTTGTATGGTGGTTATAGGGTGTTATGATGTATTTAGAGACTCTGTTAGTATGTTAATATATGCTGCTGTGTTTTCTTTGGATGTATTATGTGTGGTATGGTTCTGAATGGTAGAAAAGCTTAATGATTCGAAACAGATGGATTGTTATGGTTTTGAATTGGCAGTATATATGCAGAATTGGAGTTTAGTTCTTTTTGGTTTATGGCTTTTTATGAAATGCTGTATGTATGTATGAATGTGTGACCTGAAATTTGTTGCTTTTTTTTTACAGATTCTTAACAAGGGAGTATGAGGAAAGTGGCTGCTGAATTATGCATGTGAAAAACTGATTATTCTCATCGAAGTTCCTTGACAACTTGGTGGAGATTTTAGGATGAGTTTATGATTTTGTGTTGTAATTTTGTAATGGAGTTTGAATGATAGATGATGTAATTGTATATGGATTTTGTGATGGGGATTGGGCTTTGATGTAATATTTATAATGAATATATTTTTTTTTGTATTGGATGGAGACATGGGCTTTTGAATGGAAATATGAATTTGTGTAATTGAACTTTTGTAACTCGACTTTTGTGTAATGGACATTGGATAGAAATTTGGAAGGGTTTTGGAAAATGGATTGGACTTTTCAATTTATTTATGATGGACACTTGAAAGAGAATATGGATCTTTGGATGAATGTTTGGAAAATGATGGACATTGTATTGTAGAGTTTTTTGAAAGGAAATTGTTTGAATGGTTCATGAATGAATGTTGAAACTTAGAGTGTTCTTGATTTTTTTTGTAATGAGATGTCTCTGAATGATGAATGAAATTCAAGCCATGTTTGCAAATTATGCCTTGAACGGTGTATGTCCTTTGTACTATGATTACCCTTGAACAAATTACCAACAATGGGGTCATTTGGACCAATCTCTTGAATCCATCTACCAACCAATGAAGCCATAATTTTAATCCGTCAGTCCATGTTGACAAACAACAAACAATTTTGAGGACGATCCTGCTTTAAACCAGTTTACTCTTCTAACCATGGTCACGCTCTTAGCAATTCCACCCCAAAGTATGAAAGGCATTAGTCCACTACCTTTATTTATGAATAATAACAAGACCATGTGATAAGTAGAACCCGATCCTAAATAGATGCATCATGTCTCGACCATACAATGGACACAAGCATATGACTAGTTAGCCACATATAAGTCCTTATATCTTCATTCATCTATGAACCTTTGTGAAGACAACATACGGCCCTATCTTGAAGAAAAACCTTAGCCTGTTCCGTGACCCTTGATCCCTTGTCAGACTATTGATTAATGAATGTATGAGTTATGTTAATGACCTAATGAAGGTATGCAGATGAAATGCGAAGCTAAAGCCAGTTAAAAATGAAGGGGTAGGACAAATTTGGGGTATGACACCCTCCCCACTGAAGTTTAGTTGGTTCAACCTATCCTAGAATAGTAACCGGGTTCTAGGGAGCTCATATCATGGATCTTTCTCGAAAGAATTATCTCAATCAGCGCTCGAGCGGCTGACCGAAAACATCTTGAAAGATTGATCTGAATGAGTGTAGTTTCGAGTATCAACCAACTTCGGTCCAGAATCCAAAGCCGGCCA